>NC_048306.1:36655654-36676325 GCF_013100865.1 Trachemys scripta elegans
TATATGCCATCATATGCCAGCAATGCCCCTCTGCTATGTACATTGGCCAAACTGGACAGTCACTACGCAAGAGGATAAATGGACACAAGTCAGATATCAGGAATGGCAATATACAAAAACCTGTAGGAGAACACTTCAACCTCCCTGGCCACACAATAGCAGATGTAAAGGTAGCCATCTTACAGCAAAAAAACTTCAGAAACTGCTGAGCTCCAGTTCATTTGCAAATTTGACACCATCAGATCAGGATTAAACAAAGACTGTGAATGGCTATCCAACTACAGAAACAGTTTCTCCTCCCTTGGTGTTCACACCTCAACTGCTAGCAGAGCACCTCACCCTCCCTGATTGAACTAACCTCGTTATCTCCACACTGATTTATACCTGCCTCTGGAGATTTCCATTACTTGCATCTGAAGAAGTGAGGTTCTTACCCATGAAAGCTTATGCTCCCAGTACTTCTGTTAGTCTCAAAGGTGCCACAGGACCCTCTGTTGCTTCCTACTGTTAGATCCATGTAGATAGATTTCTTGGGACTTAATTTTACATCCACATGTAATATATAATTCTTGGGCTATGTGAGTGCAAGAATGCATTTTATCTCAAAGGAAGAGGTAGCCAGGAATATTACCATTGTTTTCTTCACATCCTATCCCTGATTATCACATAGGGCTATAGACTTCAAAGTACCACTACTGTTCTCTGTCCTATTCTGTTGTGAACTATCAGTGCAAAACCATTCATTGTCATTTTAGTCTCAGCATAGTCTCCATGCAGCTGAGTTAATAAGGCATAATGTGCCACCTTCTCCTATCTGGTAGCAGTAAAAGTAATGGAATATAATTGTGATTTATTATTGTTTATAATTTGTCATAAACTTGATCTTTAAAAAAAAAAAAAAGAGTGAAATACTTGGTGCACACACTATTCCCAAACTGTGCTACATTTTCAAAATCATCCTTCCATCTGAGCAATATTTCTGTTCTCCCAATTAAAAGAAATAATATGAGCATGCCTGAGTAATTAATTCATTGTTATTTTTAAAATGGAAACAGGACAAAGTATGTTTTCTGTTGTCTTTGATCTGAAAGCTTATAAATACAATGTGGTGCATGTCTGCAGTAAACTTGGTCAGAGTAGGCAATCTTAATGTTATCTGTCAGATTTTTTTCTTTTTTGCTAACATTGGCTTTGCTTTCAGCTGTGATAGAGTTATAAGACGAGATGTAGAAATCTTCAATGATTCTGCCATCAGTGGTGAAAATTAACATATTAAATCCTCCCCCTCAGTAAAGCAGGGGATCATTCATTTTACCTTTTATTGAACCTTTTGTCTTACAGTCCGGCTGCATAAATGAACACAGAATTTTCATAACTGCATACTGTATTTTCTAATGGCACAGTGATGGGACAGGGCTTTAGTTAAGGGTCCATTATAAACTCCTCTGTTCGATAGCTCAGAACTTCCTCCAAAATGTTCACCTGTGACTGAAATTTATGATGTCTCATTATTCTTTTTCTTTCTTAGAAAGTCTATGTGTCAGATATGAAGCAGGCATGTAATAATGTTATGAGTGCTGCTATGTATAGTTTTCTGAACATGGTATGTGACCTGGTCAGTGAGCTCAAGTTATTATATATTGGGGGTAGTAGAATGTTTATTGTATTCTTATAATGGCTGAATTCAACTGGTTGTGTATATGTATATGAAGGTGACACACTGGCTTCTCAGATAACACTGAAAAGTACGCTTATAGAATCATAGAAATGACTAGCTTCAGTAATGCTATCTTCACTCTAATAAGTTGCAAGACTTATTTTGGCAAAGCTTGGCATTTGGAAATGAAAAGAATGCTAAAGTGTTAGAGCCCTTCTCGAGGGAAAAGGGTGCGTGTGTCACTTGCCAAAAACTGTCTAGGGAGATAGGCTAACACAAAGAGAGATACTCTGTGGAGAGTGTCTAATAATTTGGGCTATCCCAGAGCCATGAAATGGTAAGCCTGAAGGAAAAGCTAGATATGCATACAGTCTATTATTGTTTTGAAGTTATGTTTTCTCTGAAACGCATTCGTTCCAAATAAATAATACTTTGCTTTAAGGAGGCGGTTTGATTACTGCTATCATTGCCCCAGAGAGAACAGAATTTCAGGGTCTGGATATGTGAGACCTGCTGAGGTAAATCATGGTTGATACAGAGGGAAGGGACTGCAACTCAGGGCCTAGTCTGAGAGTGCGAGAATTGCATGATTCCATCCCGAGAGACAGGTGACAGCTTGAGATCTAAAGAGGGGTACGTGTGGAAGGAACAGGAGGGGGATTAGAGATTGTTAGCCCAGTAACTGTGGAAGTTCCTACAAAATTTCTTCAGCCACTGTTTTTCAATCAGTCCCGCTCCTGCTATTCACAACCTATCCTGCACTCCTTGTTTGAGGAAGTAGGCAAGGGTTTGGCCCTTCATCCTGGAGACACATATGTGACTATGACTGTAATTTGTGACACGATGGCAGCACAAACTTATCTTAAAAAGCTGGGGAGCTCTATTTGAGTGGAGGAGAGAAGTGAAAGCTAGGGAGATATAAAGACTCCCAATTATGGAGAGGTGTGAGAGAAGGCGATAGCACTGGTGCAGAGAGATGAGAGCAGAATTTACCCAGCTCACTTCCCCTAACATAGACTCTTCTCTGTAGTTGCACTTCACTCCACCAGTAAACATAATCTTAGGCCTGGTCTACACTGGTGGGGGGGGGGGGTCGATCTAAGTTATACACCTTCAGCTATGCGAATATCGTAGCTGCAGTCGACGTACTTAGATTGACTTACCGCGGTGTCTTCACCACGGTGAGTCGACAGCTGCTGCTCCCCCGTCGACTCCGCCTGCGCCTCTCGCAGTGGTGGATTACAGGAGTCAATGGGAGAGCTCTCGGGGATCAATGTATCGTGTCTAGACTAGACGCGATAAATCGACACCACCCCCACCCCCCACTGGATTGATCGCTGCCTGCCGATCCGGCAGGTAGTGTAGACATACCATTAGAGGTGCTGCTAGCCAATTGGGGGCCCTAAGAAGGAATATTTTACACATACACACCACATAATAAAAAGCGAGTAGGGGGCCCTTGAGCTGCCCAGGGCCCTAAGCAATTGCTTAGTCTGCTTATGCCTAGCGCCAGCTCCAATCTTATCTTTATTCTATCTGCTGTTTATCATTATGTAGCTGTAGTGCCACTGTGGATGGAATATTGTAGGCCCCCCATTCAGAAAGGATGTAGAAAAAATGGGGAAAATACAAAAAAGGGAACCAAATCTGGAAGAAATGTAAGAAGAGACAAAGGGAGCTAAATGTATATAGTTTAAAAAGGAGAAGACATGAAGATAGATACACGGGGACATCTTCAAGGGAATTACTCATAGACTCAAAAGTTGATAGGACATTGAGCAATGAGTGGAAAGGATGAAAGTGTGGATAGTAGGGAAAAATTCTCAACAGCAAGAGCAGTCAGTCAATGGAACAGGTATTCAAGAATAGATTAAGAATAAAATGTTAGTGGAAATGATGTTTCAAGCAGTCCAGCAAAATGCAAAGAATGAAACTGAATGAATCAAGTCTTCTTTTCTGGCATCTAATTTCCATTTTCCTGAATTCAATGGTTAGATCAGGAGTTTAAAAACAATTTACCCATAAAATACTGTTCAACTCTGCATATGTTGGTAATCGTCAGAAATGGTTGCCATCTAATAACAGTTCAGTAGCCTATGTAAAAGGATGAGCTGGTCTTATTTCAGTCCCTAATGAACATTATATCACAAAATCAACTCACTGTTTGGCACCCTTGTCACTCTGTGCAAAAAGGCCAAGAACTGAATTACCCTTTTTCCTTGGAGTAAGTCTTTCTATAACAGCTTTCAGGAACAAGCAGAGCAGTGTGAAGGTGCATGCACTGGAACTGTCTATACTGTACTTGCTCTATTGATAAAGACAGTCCTTTCTTTATCAAAGTTATTAAGCTAGTGCCTTTCATGAACACTAAATTAACTTCTAGAAAAAGAGAGGGACAGAAAGGAATGGTTAAATTAACCTAAATCATCAGGTTCTCAAATTAAAACCCAATATGGTATATAAAAGAATAAATAGCAGATGGGAAAGATACAGCACAATTTATTTTCACACATAAAGTAATTACATTAGCCATTCGGTACTCACTTTGAGATATTTCTAAGGGACAATAACATGTTTAGTTTCCAGTGTAGCCCTCTTAAAGCTAATGCATTTGTTGCACTGTCCTCAAACTCACACCAGACCAATTCTATCAATTTCTTTGACCTCCAGATCACTTCTTTATAGCAGCCTTCATTTCCTTCTGATCTTCAAAGTATCCCATAGATCTTACATAAAAATAATTTCAATCTATGTTCAAGTATTGTTCAGATGCAGTACATCAGACTAGAGATTTTACCCACTTATGAATGAAGGTTTTTCATTATAAGTTCTGTGTTCTGCTTCTGCATGGATTACTTCCCAGACATTAATAGTTTCTCGTGTCAGGACTACTGCCTATGGTCCTTGGCCTCTGACTCATTTTGCAGCTTCTCTAAGAACTGCCTTCCTATTTCTATATTAGCTCCTGGATCTTTTCAAAACTAATCTCAGAACTTATTTGCTTGATACTGATTTTTAATTTGCTTTCGTATTTCATTTATTAAGGGCAATGAGATTCTCATTTTGGGTGACTCTACCTAAGCACAATGATTCACTGATTGATTAATCAGATCTAGGTTTGCATTACAAGAAGATAGAAGTTTAGACGTGCAATATACAGTGGTGTTGATGACATTTTTTGTCAACAACTGGAGAACAAATTGAATACAGACCGTTTTATGCCCTATTTATATGCAAAATTGTTCTAAGCAAGAACTGATGTTGTTCTCTATAGAAATTTCAATCACTTCTGCTTGTCCCTTTTCCAACAGAGTATAATCAGCTCTGGTGCATATTTCGTCAGTGATGAACTCTGCAGGACAGCGAGATATAGGGTCAATTCCATTTGACTGTTGCGAAAGCATGAATTTAGCAGGCTGAGTTTTGATATAGGAAATAGTGTAAAGATTAGCCTAAGGAAAGACTATTCTGCAAGAAATTTCTGCTTGTGATGCCTATTTTCATGACAGAAATTCAGACATACTATATGACAACAAGCCAATATTCCCCTTTGACAAACCTACAGTTTAACAATAATGGCATAGATGTACCAGTCCTTGTATATATGCCAGAAATATGGTGAATAACCACATGTGTCTGACATTCTTAGAACATTTGATGGTGGTTCTGCCCAGAATCAATAGAGGGTTCAACAGAATTTTATAATCCATGTTAATCTTAGTCTCTTGTGAGTCAAAAAAAATTTCAGCTTCATTAGAAAATAATTAGTTATGACATTTTACATTCATTTTTATACAGACATCATTTGCATTTATAAGGAATATAGTAGAACATAACTATCCTGAACTATAGCATTTCATCTTGTGGGAGTGACTCATAATTCGTGAGTAACGTAGGCTGAATGGGTACAGTCCAGATCCACAAATAATTATTTGTTCAAATCAACTCTGTCTTTAAAATTCTCTTGCTTTTAAATCCATTTATTGTTGAGCTATTGCCACCTTTAATTTCATGCTGTGTTAAACTGAGCCAGCCTTGAAAAATTAAAAAATGTGCTCTCGGAATTATTTTGGGTAAATTCTATGGTCTGTGGTATACGGGAGGTCAGACTAGATGATCACAATGGTCTTTTCTGGCCTTGGACTTTGTGAATCTTTCAATAATAGGCTTTAAGACCTAAATTTTAGAAGATGATTAGTGATTTTGCATGACTCCGTTTTTTAGGGAGCCCATCCAATTTGAAATTCCTTTCAGGGGCATGGTTTCTCAGGACATGTTGAGCACTAAAGGCCCTCTAAAAACCAGGCCTTATGAAGATGTGTAAAATTGGCATCCAAAAATGAAGGCACCCTAAATCATTAATCACTTTTTAACATTTAGATTTAGTTGTCCATTTGTATTATGAGAAGGAAGGGGTTTCTCAAGTGTAGTCAACAAAAAGCTGAACTATATTAGGCTTGGAGGTGTCAATGATCAGATACTATTAAGGACCTTATGAGATTCACAAACTAGATTTTTTTTTTTAATTGCTCCAGCACAGATTAGTTCCTTGAGAGTTATGTAGAACAGCTGTGCTTCTGTCTTTACAGTAACACTGGTCTGTATGTCAATATTAGTTAAAACTAAAGATGGGCATAACTGTTCTTATGGGGAGCTTTTGAGTAAGTACAGTGCCACCAAATAAGGAGAAACTATTTTACAAATGAAAAAATAATAAAATTATTGGAGGACTCTTTTGTTCTGTATCCTTGGCTTGTACATTGTATCCTTTTTGTCCATCACTCCTCTGTGTTTTCATTTGTTTATAAGCTTGTTGGGGCAAGGAATAATGTCGTCGTCTTCGTTTTCCAGCACCAAGCACAACTTGACCCTTGTCATTCTTCGGGCAGTAACTCAACCAACTGCAACAAACAATTTAATAATAAGTACTTTTACTGGACGAATATAAAAACAAACATGTTGCATCACAACATCTTTGCATTGTATCATCATGTTGTATCACAGTACCATCAAACCACAAATATGTTTAAACAAATAAGAAGTAAGATAGAGATGTCAAAACGTGGACTACCCCTTAAAGTAGTTCAGATCGTAGATGACAAACTCTAGCCACCGCTTAATATTTGAGTACCTAATTGAAACAGCGATTTAAAAGTAAACGCCCTCTCATTTGCCTTGGAAGCCACTCCCTCTCTGTCACATAACTATCCAATATATTCACACAGCTGGAAGACGCTTGTAGATGCAACTTTGAGACTTACAGCCAATATCTAGATGGGGGCTAGATGGGAAAATTTTACAAACTTTTAAAACTCACTATAAACTTCTAAAGAGAATGTTATTTAGTTTCCTTTTTAGTATTCTGGATGGATTTTGATGTTGGGAGCTTGGAGTTTTAATGAGTGAGGATCTTCTTTAGACTGGAGCTAAGTGAGTGCCTCTGGGGTTTTAGTGGGAGGAAACAAAAAAAATATTTTTTTGGTTTTAATTTCCTGTGGGAGAAGTAGGGTAGGTCTCGGGATTTCTTAGCTTGCTGGGCTGTTTGGTTGTGTTTGGCTAGCATATAGCTAGCTGTCTGTACTCTCTCTGTGCAGTAAGCAGGAATTTTTCATTTCATACATTATTCACAACTTGCTGCAGTGCTTCCAGAAAGTCAGCATCTATCCTTAACACAAAGAAAAGAAGAAAGAGGGAAATATATTTTTGCTGTTGTTTTGAAAGTTAGGGCAAGGACTTCATCTTCAAGTGGTCTTGGTAGCAGTCATCCATCCTTAATCAAAAGGAAATAAGAGAGAGAAACATTAATGTTATATTTCTTTCTGTTTTCTGGCAACATTGGACATGGGTTTCATTTCACTGCTGCATCTTGAGCTATTCTGACTGCAAATAACATAATTCTTAACAAAAACCAAGTGAAAGAGAAAGGTTGTAGGTTGTAGTATTTCCCTTAAGTACATGATAACAAGCAAATTCAACAACATGATAAAAATAGCCCAGCAATATGGTCATTTCACACATTTTCTTTTTCATGCATGTGTTCTCTATCTCAATGAAGTCTCATATCATAAGCCTGTTGCCAAAACCAATGCATAATGAAAATGAAAACAACGTGAGAAAGAGAGATAATACTGTAGCTGCAATCGCTAGTCTGCACATAAAAAGTGGATCTTCTTTTTGGTGTATTTGCTTCTTATGGTTTTCTCAAGAAGATCTGACATAGAGGCGCAAACCTTAACACGATGGTACTGACATTCTGATCAGCTTGATTGGTAAAAATATCATTTATCAAAAGAACAACTTCTGAAGAGGCAAATTATCAGTGGTGGCTGCTAACATGTAAAAAAACAATTTTACTACTAAACACCACCAATGGTAATGTTTCCTTCTTTTTGGTCTTTGAAAGAACTGTGAAAGGACCAAGATGGGTTTGCTAACAAGAACAAAGAACTTTCATAACAGGAATGGGGAAGTATGCCTAACTGATAACAGCAGCTGTCCTGGTGGCAGAGTTGAGTACTATAGTGTACTGTAAATTCCAAAAGAACTTAAGTTAAGACACAAAGACCAATGTGGACCCACCCCATCTCAGGTTACTCCTAAAGGCATTATGCTCCATAGGGATACAATGACTCTCGCAATTCTTTGTTGGAGCTCACTGGAGTTAGTTGGGGTTGAAGAAGAGGATATATCCTTTCTCTTTCCCATTCACAAGTATGCTAGTCCTTGTGCTTGTGGGAGTGTAGGAACAAGGCAAAGAGGCTCTTTGTTCTGCCTTTCCACCTTGCAGAACCACATCTTGGCTGACTAGTATCTAACCTTAAATCTGAGATGTACAATCTGGAGTTGGAGATACTGATGATGAAAGTTTTAAGTGTTCATAAAAGAGGAAAGAGTGCATGCTTGAGTTTTAAAAGTAAGCTTTACAATGATAAAGGAAAGTGAAAGTGTTTTTTTCTGGTTTATAGAAAAGGGCTCTTACTGTTTGTGCTATGTTAATATCTGGTAATTCAGAAAGGGGTATTGCATCTGTATTTGGCCAGCAGATGGAATTATCATCATAAACATATGATACGTACCACAGATTCAGCATCAAAGAAGAGAAAGTGGAAAGAGAAAGAAGTTAGCCTTCTTGATCATGCCAAGGAAGGGGTTTACACATGCAAATAATGGTGGTGCAATTGAGGAAGCCCTTGAAAATGTAACCCAATAATGTATGTTTTAAAATTAATTTATAGTTTTTGATATGAAAATTTTACAATATAAGTATAAATGTGTTGGCTTTCGAGGATTGGGAAATGTGGTTATATCTGGGGGGCTTGGGATAGAATACAAGACCCAATGTACTTGTTTGTGAAGCACAGAATAAACTGCTTTAGTAAGGGAAGTGGGGCCAGGGCCGGCTCCAGGGTTTTGACCGCCCCAAGCAGCCAAAAAAAAAAAAAGCCGCGATCGCAATCTGCGGCGGCAATTTGGCGGGAGGTCCTTTGCTCCCAGCGGGAGTGAGGGACCGTCTGCCGAATTGCCGCTGAATACCTGGACGTGCCACCCCTCTCTGGAGCGACCGCCCCAAGCACCTGCTTGCCAGGCTGGTGCCTGGAGCCGGGCCTGAGTGAGGCATTTTAAGAGTGGACTACAATGACTTTACATTTGGAGTATGTAATGTCCTTCATGATAGAGAAGTAGTAGTTATGACTGTCATGGGTAAAAAGAAGATTCTTCATTGATGCTACAAATCACAAACAAGACTCCACTAACTAATCACACCTTATGCCATCTAGCATCTTCGCCCAGGGACTTCCCAAGGCCTCCTGGCTACCCTAGAGTATAGATTTGGGTAGGAAATGGCAGTGTTGATGAAAGATGTATCTTTTTTCCTAAACAATTTTGTAATGCTAGGACCCAGACACCCTAGATATGGTTGCTAAGAAGGATGAATGGATTTTGATGTGGATGATTTGCTTATGGTAGATGGAAAATACGTTAGGGGGTCTCTGTAGCTTTTGTGGCCCCAGACTCCATTTTAATTGTAATCCATTTCTAAGTCAGATGAGTTAGGGGCTTATTACAAGTGTTCAGCATTGCAAGATTCAACAGATTGGAAATCTTTCTCTTGCAAGATGCAAAGGCCTCTAGTGCCTATGAAGATTTTATTTAATTTTTTCTTGGACCCAAAGGTATAAGACTGTGAAGTACAGATGTAACATATTGTATATTTTCCACTAGACAGAAATGTGGTTTTTTTTCTTGCCTGATGGTATTTTTAATCTGTGGGCGGGGGTGGTATTTTGACATAGGGCAAGTATGGCAAAACCAG
Organism: Trachemys scripta elegans; assembly: GCF_013100865.1. Classification (NCBI taxonomy): domain Eukaryota; kingdom Metazoa; phylum Chordata; order Testudines; family Emydidae; genus Trachemys; species Trachemys scripta. The sequence goes on from NC_048306.1 coordinate 36,665,626, forward strand.
AACTGTTGACTGGGTTTTGTGGTGGTGTAAAATCTTGTTGCACCGTGCCAGTTAGCATTGTAACTTTTCTAGAAGAATATACCAAACAGGGCAGTAATAGTTCAAAAGTGACAGAAAAAGAAATAGCACCTTTCATTGAGGCTTTTGTCCATTCAGATAACCATAGTGAAAAACTCCAAGGTGTTTTTTTGTTTGTTTGTTTTTGTTTTGTTTGGTTGGGTTTTGTTGGCTTTGGGACGAAAGATTTTTTTTTAACAAAGCTGTTGCCAGGAGTTTTGACAACAGCCAAATCTCATGTTGGAGTTATGCCTGAATGAAGACTTCAGGATTTAGCCCAGTATGGGAATCATTTTCTTAATGATCCTTTTAACCATTAGTGCAATTTTATTCTATTGTGAAAGAAATTCACTGTAGAAACATTTATTTTAAAAGTTGAAAAATAGCACTATTTATTTCCTCTATGATAGCAACCCTGAGTGGAGATATATTTGATATAGAAATATTTATCTCTTTCTCTCTGTGCATTTATATACACCTAGATAAATGTGTCTGGGTGAAATCCACAGGCAAATAAATTATGGGTTTGGAAAAGTACATCTAGTTTTGTGTATGTTGTTTTTCCTTGTCTCCTGTTTTGTAAACCTTGCAAATGAACAGTAGATTTTAATATAGTACATTATAATTTAACATTGTTTCAATAAAATCTCTTCCTCATCAGACTGTGAAAATAAAAAACACTACATTTCATTGCATTCCGACATATTCATTGATACATTGATTTTTCAAATGCACGATAATTAATGACACACACACTACATGCTCTATCTTCTTAAGCTTGATTTATTATTGTACATGACTGCAGGATTTAACTGTAGATCGTGTACCTTCACTAGGTTTCTTGTCTTAAGAGGCTATACTCTAAACATTAAAAATTGCATATTTTCTATGTAGTATTGTTTCCTTTTAGAAAAATATTCTTGCTCTTTTACAACTTTACCAATGTCCTGACATGCTAAAACTAAAAAAGGGAATAGCCTTGGGATATGAGATTACTAGAGAAATCTGATTTTGATATATTTTCCCTCTAATATTTGTTTAAGCAAATTTCTTTGCAGATCTAACTGTTCTATCTGGGTTTTTTCTTACCACTAAGTAGCTAAATCTTTTCTATGGAATTAAACTTAAAGTTTCCAGAAACGTTAATAGCTGGTGCCCTTTTCTGATCGTCCTAGTTCAGAGATATTGCAGCTGCAATGGCATTACGTGCCATCACTTTTCCACTTTCTCACTGCAGGGGAGTTACAGCTTTAAGGTACATGTATGCTCTTTGTGCTTTAGATCTGCGTGTGGAATATATTAATAGAATATGCACTGCAGTTTGTGCTGAAATGCAAGTTTTGGATCATTTTTGAATACCATACATCAATATCATGTCAGCTTGCAGCACATCAGTGAGATGCACACTAGGCATAATTTAAGAATTGTCTTGTGAACTTGATTTATTTGAGGAAACTTGTTATATTGTCATTACCATTTCCATTTTAGCAGTGTGCATGAGAGAGAAAATTAAAACAAACCTGCCTTATTCAACTTTGACATCTAATTTGAATCTTTTATGCAAGCTATCTGGAAAGCTGCCACCACTTGTTAAACTTCAATAGGATAAAATGAAACTGAGACAGTAGAATATTACTGCTTTTTAATGGCTTTAGATAATTTTCAGATTACATAAAGACACTTTTTAATTAAAAGAAAAATTCAATGCACGCTTTTAAAAAATTACTCAGATCTATGTATTATGTCTGAATTCATCAGAATTCTGCAACCCAGAAAAGAACAGAAATTATATTTTACTGGAATTTGAAACTTTTGATGATGAACATCCTGAAGGTTAGAATTAACACATGACTTTCACATTTATCCTTCTATTATACCAAATAAAATCGTGTAAGACAGGTTTCTTGATGGTTGCTCTTATTTGTTAAAACACATTAAAATAAAACTTCAGACAGCTAGAAGCCAATCCATTTAGAAGAATGCATTGCAAATGGTACTTTTATGAGTAAATTGATTTCTGATATACATGTTTGTTATCTGAGCTAGTAAGAATGTTTATCATTATTTATATAGCTCTCAAAGTGTGCTAGATGCTTTTTTGACAAACCAGAAATTAAACCTATCCATAATAGTGTTGTGGAGTCATTTTGCTGCCTTGTTAATCAAACAGAATGACATCACCTGTGCTTGCATACAAGACAAAAAAATTATTGCAACAGACTATCTACAATTAAATGCCTCCCATGCTTTGAAAATAAATGTCTCAATGTTACTTTCAACAAATATCTGGTCTTCATCTTAGAGATCCTATAGTACTGAGGCATTAGTATTCTTTGATTTTGTTATACTCCATTGACAATATCTCTGTAATTTGCTTATTTTTTAACAATATGTAGAAGCATTTTTCATATCTCATTTTTAGATGGAGGATTTTTGCTTATAATAGAAGAGTCATGGTCTAATGAGACTTATTCATATCATTTAAGTACTTCAGAGTTATCCCAAATGTAATGGCAAAAGATAAAGAAGGGATCACAGATAATAAATTTGTCCTGCTTTCTCCACCAAGGAATTATTGCAAGTTTTAAGTCTGCTTTTATTGATAAATATAAATATGGGTTATATAAGAAACGACCATTTATAATGGCATTCAGATCTAGTTTTAGTAATTGCTTTAGTCCAGAGAGCTCCCTAAACAGTCCCAAGGCAATTTAAAAACAGGTATTTGTTGTATAATCTGTTTTTACTTCATATGCATTTTAATTTATGATTTTGTTAAAGTAATACAACTAAATAATATATCCTAGTATATTAGTATGTAAACAATGGTTACAGCATGTAGATGTGTTACTTTGCATATGGGATGAATGTCATTTGCAAGGAGAAGGGAATTTAAAAAAACAAAAACAAAATACTAAAGCAATGTTAACCCCTAAGCTTCCTAAACCAGACTGCCCTGAGTTTTAGCCAAGAACTTCCATTATAATCCGTGGGAGTTACATAGCTATGTAACATTTCATAACTTGGAGTATTTAGGAATACTACAGGCAAATATACAAAAAGCAGAAGTGTGTGAATTAGGAAAAGCACTGTGTCCTTACCTGGGTCTCATTGTATCAAGGCATAACTGTATTGATTATCTTCCACTGAAGAATGCTATTTGTTTTTTATGTTACCCTCAGATCCTATTGCAACTGATTTACAAAATACCAGACAATCCAGATATATATAGATCATATCTGTGCAAGAAGTATTTTCCCAACAATGTCATCATTCTCTGATAAAAAAGGCCAGTGTTTGTGTGCTGTAATTGGCAGGCATAGCAATATATGGCACTATTAACTAAAAACTTTATATATATTGTTGTGTTGCTTGTACACTTGCATACTGCTTTAAATTAAATTTGTGTTAATTTCCTTCAGATTTTTTTAATGCAAGCTAAAGGGTAATACTTGAATCTGTATAAATGAAAATATGCAATGGAGATTGATATCCTTTCTGAATAATGTCATTCAAAATATGGTGCTAAGGATAAATGTTTATTAGAAATTACTTCTGAGTTTACATAATTAAACCAAAGTTCAAGTATTAATTACCAGATTTATAAATAGTGAAAAAGAGCTACCTGCCTTTATTAGTATATATGATAAAAAAAATACAGCCTGAAAATATTATCTGTAATGTTATACTGCAAAGTATCTGAATACATTTATAAGCATATTTAGAAAGTTTAAATATCTGCACTATATTTATTCTCTTACTTCCTTAAGAACCAAAGGTATAAGTTCTCCTGTTACAACCTACAGATATACTTTTGAAGTAAATATATAATGTCTATTAATGATAAACATGACACATAAGTAATGAAATAACTGTACGGTACCATGGTATCTTCAAAACATCTTATGTAACATAATTGCTTACAATGCCCATACATATAGGGTAAGTCCAGGGTACCATGCTAATTACTTCTGGTATCAAATGTGACTATTATTGCTCTTATATTTAGAGGCCCTTTGGAACTAAGCATATGATTTTTCAGGTCCCTAGGAAAGCTACACAATCCGGCTGTTATCATGGTCTGAGTTGCCACAGCCAATTCTGAAGCTCCTAAAGCTTTGTTTTCAATTCCAAAAGCCTATTTACATGTCAGGTGTGGTGAAATAAGCTTTTAGAACTGAAAACTAAGCTTTTATGAGACTCATAAATGGATGTGGCAACCTGTCTCTCACAAAGAGTAATACAAACACTAGCTGCAAATTAGTATGGTGGGGTTTTATGGCAAGTACACCATGCTTTTAAATTTTTGGCATCTCAGTGCAACTTAAAGCTGTGCTGTCCTGTCCTGATGAGGAATGTTCACTAGATTTTAAGGGCAAAAGTGTGAAAGATTGGTGTCAAATTGTGCATACAAAGTTAGGATGCATATCCATTGTGTTAACAGAAAACACATCCATGCAGAAATGATTTTTATACATTCAGATACTGATTTTTGTATGCACAAATGAAGGATATACAGATTTAGCATAGACATTAAATCACATTTTGGAACTGACATGTTTTTGTTAATAATCAAAAACTGAGTTATCTTGAAATGGGTTTAAACCCCCACCACCAAACTTGCTGCTTGAAAAATTCCATTTCTGCAATATTTTTGCTTTTCTGCAATGGCAGCATGTATTGGCCAGGGGATCCCCCAAAATATGTGCATAAGCTAAGGAACTGTTTATGGCACAATGAGCGTAACTTTTTTAATAAACATAAAGAATGTAAAGTAATGAAGGAGGAGTAGGAACACAGTCTTGGCAGCAAAGTGTTCCTCATAGCTGTACAGCCTGACTTGCAGATCCTAAGATCAAAACTGCTACAGAGCCATCATACTGTTCAGCCTACCCAGGCCTAGACATGCACATTAGACCACAAGCCACACACTGTATCCACCCCCACACACACCTCCCGAGAGGGTTAGGGGCACCACTGACACACTTTCAGGCAGTCTCTGCCAGTAAGTGTGTCTGTCCCAGCCACACATTGAATCTCACAGTTCTTGGAGATACATACCTCTCCCTACCTATCATGTCAGCCTAAGCAGCCAAATGTGTTTATTCCTGCAAAGAATGTCTACCCCCACAGTTTTGACATAATACTCTGAGACATGGAAACCTGAATGAGATTCTACCTGGACTCAAACAGAAAAGAAAATGCAATGCTTAGTCAATGTAACAACAACACACATTCAGCAACTGCCAATACTATACCCTGAGGAGAAGGACAGACCCTGAACCACACTCCAGCGGCATGGGTGTGTGGATGGAAAGTCCTTGCTACAGGTAGAGTGTGTGAATGGTCCATTGTTCCTTCCCAGCTCAGCCTAAGCGGGGAGCAGCTCCCTAAGATGGCTCCTTAGAGCCAAAGGGAATGTCCGTTGGCACAGCCCAATGCAAACCCAGGGTATCATTGGTCTGGAGAGGGAAGTATCCATTGGCATCCATCTAGAGAAACCTCTGGCAAACAAGTACCAGCTAGCCACCATGCCACTGTCCTGTGAATCTGTATGGAGAGCTAAGGGAAGGGCAGCTGATGTTATCTCTGAATTATAAACACAATATAAACATAATTTTCTCAGGTGTCTCCCAAATTAGCACTTCAGCTTTAGTGTTTGTTTTTAATAAAAGATGCTTGGCCTTATGACGAGTTTCAGAAAATATGGCTCGGAATGCTTTCATTCACATTTAAGTGGGCAACAGTATGTTATGATTCTCTTTTCATTTTCTTTCAAGTTAATTATTGGTAGCATAAAGATATTTTTAAGTCATAGGAAAAAATAACATCCATAAAATACGATTGATTCACACTGTTCAAATGTCATCTTGTGAGATTTAAGCATATTGCATAAAGACAGTAAATGTCATCCTAAAAGTTTAGCGATCAGCTGGACACATGTCTATTAAGTTTGATTACAATAATAAACCTGAGTGGTGTTAATTTGTAGAAATGTTAAATTTATTGTTGCTTTTATATTACCTGAATAAATGGCTGATTCACTCCTTCCACAAATGATACGTGACTTGAAAAATATTTTCTGCAGTATAGATACTATATAACATTTGTATATGAAATTCTTCTTATGAAGTGTCCATAAAACACTTCACGGAAGAGGCTGAAACAGACAGAGAAGGGTCTTCAAAATTAGATCCTGGGCAGTGATTATCATACAAGTAGAAAAGGAAAAACTGCAGGAAGGTGGACTAGAGCCAAAGACCTGAAATTTAATAATGGTAAAAATGCAAGTATTATTACAGACTCAGAAGCTACATTGAAGGGAGAATGTAAGGATGCAATAACATATGAGGAGAAGATAAAGTTATTCATTTGATTTGAGGGAAAGGAGTATTAAAAATAAATAAAAGGGAGGCTGTTCAAGAGAGAAAACAACTCAAATATCCACACAATGAAAAGAGTCCGGAAGCCAGGAGTATGTGTGTTGGCTGCGGCAGTGAATTTAAGAGAGTAAGAGTAGAACAAGAATCCATGTGAGTTTCAAAAGCCAGGAACACAAGATACAGAGCTTGATAGAAAGTCAGTAAAGGTTATAAAAAATGTGTTCTGGTCCTACTTCCTGGATCAAATGAGCAGTGTGGGCACAAAGTCTGACTGACCTGAGATTTAGAGAGAAGGGATTTAGGAAGATCAGAAAGGGGATTTGCGATAGCTGATGGAAAGTAATTAAGGCGTGAATAAGTACTTTTGTAGACGTGGTATCTAAGGGTAAGGATGAATTGTGGTAATGTCATGCAGATGATCGGCAGATTTACAGATGGATGGTTGTGTTAAAGCATAGTGAGTTAGAGAATGAGTCAGAAACATGAAACAAAAAGGATTTTTCACTGGCACAGGGATGATTTTAGTAGAAATTTAGGTTGTACCAAGGAGCAGCAGGAAACTGGTGGTGGTAGAGAATTCAGAGTGTGAAAAAAAGGAATATAGTGTATATTGTCATCTGCATATCTGATTGTGAAGACTGAAGCTGTGTTATCACATGAGGGGGCAGATCCTTAGCTGCATGCATTGAAATTGTCATAGCTCCGTTTAATTCAGTTGATCTATGACAATTTAGGCAAGTTGAGCATCTGACTCAAGATGTCCAAAAGTAAGAAGGCAAATGAAGGACACACTTTGAAGCACTTCACTTCACATTGGAAAAAGAAGAAGATGATGTGAAGCCTCTGTTAGCAATGGAAAAGTTGTGGCTAGAGGAAACAGAAAAAAACCACTATAGGAATTGTATGATTAACAATGCGCCCCGATATTCCTGCCTTTTTTCTTTCTTTTACCATTATTCTTAAAATCCCCAATTCTTTTAAAATAAAGCAAGGTGTCTTGAACTCACTTATAGTCTTTATTACAACCTCTTTCCACAGTAACTTATTCCATATATTTTATGCCCTTTTTTCTGGAGAACCTTTGCCCAAGTCCGCTACCTTCTCCAGGTGCCTATTTTCAAATTACAATAGGTCTCATGCATTTTAAAGCTCTTACTTCTGAGGGAATGATGTAGCATTGTTGATGACAGCAGTTTAGAGTAAAACACTGAAAAATCTTGTGAAGACAGGTAGTGATGAAGCTGATAGATTGGGCAAGGGTGAAGATATTAGTCTGTTTTTATGGGCCGGTCTACAATGAAAACTTACATCAGCATAGCTAAGTGTCTTAGGATGTGAAAAATCCACACCCTTGAGAGATATAGCTTGCAACCTAACCGCGTGGTGTAGACAGTGCTAGGTCAACGGAAGAATTCTTCCATTGACCTAGCTATCATCTCTCATGGGGGTGGATTAACTACAGTAGTGATGGGAGAGCCACATCTGTCACTGTAGTGAGTGTCTACACTGAAGTGCTACATCAGCATAGCTACAGCCCCACAACTGTATCACTTCAGCATTTTAAGCGTAGACCATAGGTCTCTTTATTTAAAGATCTCAAAGTGCTTTACAGAACTGTTTATTTCTCCTCCATTTTACAGATAAAGAAACTAATGTACAAAGAAGTTAAGGGCCTGGGTTTCAGAAGAGCTTAGTACCTGCAGCTCCTATTGAAATCAAAGGGAGCTACATGTTCCGAGCCTATCTGGAAATCCAAGTGCTTTGTGATCTACTAATGGTCATACAATTGGTCAGTGAATCAGTGGCAGAGTCAGGAGTAGAATCCAAGTGTGTTGGCTCCCAGAGCTCTGCTGAATCCACCAGACAATCAGTGCTATGGATTAATACACTGGGGACAGGACACAACAACTGATCCTAGAAGTTTCACTGAGGCAGTTGTTTTGTTCATGCTGCAGATTGTATTCTGGTTGACTTACAGGCAGTAGAAGAAGTGGGAGGGTGTTGCATTGCTGGTGGTTCTAGCAAATAAATTGTGAAGTATAAAGCAGTTTGCTACTTTATTGAGTTTTATTAAGAATACTGAAGTGATATCTGCAGGTTAATTTCCTTTTTCATGCTTGGAGAGGAATGATGTATGATGAGAGCAGCATAACTAGGGATATGTGTCTACAGTACTCCTAGATTAATTTAAACTGCATTTGTAGATACAGAAATATCTGAAAAGAAAAATGTTGCGAGACTGAAACATGATAGAATTGTCATTTTCTGTTACCCAGGGATACATTCAAACTATTGATAGTGCCACCAACATTTCCATAGGGAAAGAACAGTGTCTCTCCTTTTTCAGAAAAAGGTTGTATTGTATATAGAGCACCAACATTCTTAAATATGGCATCACTTTAACTGTCAACACAGTATTTAAAAGAAAAAGAGCTTACAAGGAACCTCTCAGTTGTGCTTCTGCTTGTGTTTTTGACTTACAAAATCAGGTAGAATTATTGTTCACCATTGGGTTAAAAATGAGCTAATTAATTTGGCTTAATCCAAACAATACATGAGTGTAGGAGGTTATGTGATAGTAATGTGCATATGAAACGCTTGCTTCTGTGTATGACAGCTTTGTGTTAGGCCTGTCAGTTCTGAGAAGTGTTAGAGCTTATTGGGGTAAATAAGCTTCCACATTCCTGGGCAGTTTTTCATGAAACCGAACTTTTTCTGTCTTTCTCTGAGGCAGAAGTAGTTGCTGTAGCCTAGGGTTTAGGTTAGCTCCCACAGGGCTCCTACAGACAAAAGAGAAAAGTCAAGTGGTGGCTTCCTCTGAATGTTGTTTTGTTTCTTACAATATTTCTTCTTGTGTGGATGTGTCTCCTTTGACCTTGTGATGGCAATGCAGTGGTCAAAGGGGAGAGGGGCTAGTGGACCCAACTGCAATAGCTAATGGAATGGCCTATTTCAGAGAAGTCAACCAAGGATAATTTTTAGGCTGGACCATTTTCTCTCTTTACCCAGTTATGTCATAGCCAGGTAGGACTTCAGAGAGACATAACTGTCTTGAGGTCATCCCTTTTTTACTTCCCTAATGGCAAGAACCATGGACATAATGCAAGAGTTGTGCGAGCACATATGCACTGCACACTCACCAAGTGTGTGGGAGCGCGGTCAGGATTCATGGATTTGTATGTTACCTTGAAAATGGGGTGGAAGGGCCTGTGCTGCCCAGTAGGATCAGGATTTGGTTCTGCAGCACATTCCTACTTTTTTTGAACTCTGCCTCCTTTTCTGTCTCTTGGTGTTCACATTTTTATGGCTCCCTATCCCTCATGTGAACATAATCTGTTCTTGTTTTTGTTTGTTTGGTTGTTTTGGTTGTTTTGGTAGGACTATGCTGCCCTTTCTGCATTTTCTCTGCAGTTGCTACACATGAAAACAGAAAGGTTGACAGAAGAGTTTACAGAGTAGCAGTATGTTCATGAAGTACAGTATAAAGTAAAGGAAGTTGTGCTCATTTTCTTTTAAAGGCAGGCCCAGATATGGGGAGATGTTTATAAATAATTTTGAAAACCTACAGCTAATGCATCCTAATGGCACCTAATGGCATAATGGCATGGCCATACCTTTCAGAAATAAAAGGCTTCACTGTTACTTTTTGTCAAAGAAATTTGTCTTGCAAACAAAAGTGAAATCCTTTTTTTCTTTTTTAATCATGTAGTGCTGCTCTTATGGAAGCAGTAAACATGTTTACAACCAGTGCTCATTTCTTATATCAATCTCAATAGTGGTAATGCTAAGATATTAAATAAAATTATTGAAGCAGCTATATGCAGTGTACGTGACAAATATCCTAATCTGCTTTTTAATAATAATTATTTTGTGTGTGCCTGATACTTTACTGTAGTCAAGTAAGTATTCACCCCATGCCTCCATTTTAGAGTTTAAGATGAGTGCACTGGGGCAGATGTTGGAAGTAGTTAGGGTTACCATATTTCAGCAAGCAAAAAAGAGGATGGGAGGAGCCCCACCCTAGCCCCGCCCCCATCCTGCCCTAGCCCCGCCCCTGTCCCTCCCACTCCCCCCCTCAGAATCCCCAACCCTCCCCCTGCTCCTTGTCCCCTGACTGCCCCCTCCTGAGACCATCCTCCCATCCTAACTGGCCCCCTAGAACCTGTACCCTGACTGCCCCAACCCTTATCCACACCCCCACCCCCAGACAGACCCCTGGGACTCCCATGCCCCATCCAACCCCTCCCCACCCCCTGACAG
>NC_048306.1:36676543-36897043 GCF_013100865.1 Trachemys scripta elegans
GAGCTTGCTCAGGCCTGAGCCGTTCGTCCCCGCACACTGGGCAGCAGTGGGGGAGGAGCTCCAGACTGCCAGAGGCCATCTGCGAATGCAGGGAGGGGAGGGAGTGATCTCTGCTGCAGGGAAAAGGTGCTCTCTGGCTGTCGGATCCCCATGTAAGTGGCACCATCCGGCCGGCTGCCCTGTTAGCCGCGCGCGCTCTGCATGGTGGGGGGAAGTCCGGACATTTACAAATTCCCCCCGGACGCTATTTTTAGCTCAAAAAGCCGGGCATGTCCAGGGGAATCCGGACGAATGGTAACCCTAGAAGTAGTGCATGTCTGAGTTCAAGTCAACTCACTTTTTTCCCCATGAAGTAAAAAGAATGTGGTGAAGGAGCAATATAGCAGTGTTAAGATTAACCAACCAAAAGACAGGGATTTTTAGGCAAGATGACATTTTCCTTTTCTAACATGATTTACATTGTGAAGTGTTTGCCAATCTTCTTGCTTTTTTTGTCCCCCCAGCTCATGGTTAATATGTTTTGCACTTAGAGGCCTATTATTGGCAATGTAAATAGTTTCCATAATTCTCAGCATCTGCACCATAATATGCTTAAATGAAAACAACACAATCCACAAACAATAAAACAATCAAACGTTACTAAAACACTTCCCTGAGTTTTTCATGGGAGGACTGCATTCCATTCATGACTCTTTGCAATCAAACCAGTTTACAGAAAGTTTAGCCGATTTACTACTAAGCCTGGATGCAAACCAATATTACAATTAGTGGGTCTAATTCTGCAAAGATTTTTACCCCTTGTAATACCCTAAAAGTCAAGAGGCCTCTTTGTATGGTTTTATCATGAAATTACATATCACTTCCAGGATGAGTTCATTTGGATTGCACAAGAAGTAAGTCAGGATAGAAATTTTCCCTTGGGTTCTTTTCTGGCTTTTCAGTGCAACCCTGAGCCAGACAAATATAATAAAAAACAAATGGCTTAGTATTTGATTTGTGGCTAAGCTTTACTACTGCAGTAAATAATGGGAGTGATGAAATTCCTTTTGGCTGAGGATGCTCGCAGCTTCAGGAGCTTCAAACAGTCACTTTTCTATATGTAAGCAGACCTTGGGAAAAAATCATAGGGGTAACATATTTTTTGATAGATTGAATCTTCAAATATCTTAGTCATAAGTGGACTGAAAAAGTAGCATCTCTTTTGTTAAAATATAAACTAATTCCACATATAGTCAAGTGTGTTTCTAGGAAATGAGACTTGATTGCTGCACTAATACTATTTCCGTAGCGATTTTTATGCTGTTATTCTGATGCAAGTGTCCATTACTGATGACAAATAGTATTTGGAAGCCATAAGATTGGAGTGTCCACAACTATCTCAGCTCTGTCAGGAGCAGCAACCTGAAATTAATATTTTAATTTTCCGTTTGCTTTTGTGAAACATATAATCACAAGCTATCAGTGTCCTGTAGCTGTCTGGAATTGACAAATTCTCAACATATTTTACAAGTGTGATTCTGTGCTTTCATGCTGAGATCATCTGAAGTTTTGGTCATGACAACAACTGATTTTAGATGGATTCTTATCTTATAGTTATTTGTAGGTTGTTTTTTTTTTTACTAAAACCACAATTTGAAAGCAGAGAAGATACAGAAGAGGATGTATTCAGTATGAAGAGAAGAATGATTCTGTGGACTCTGACTCAATTTCCCTGAAAATTTTTCTTCTTTATGGTAACTGAAGTACTGCTACATAGTATGGTAGTAAAATAAACATTTACCATTTATGATGGTGCAAATATAGAAAGTCAGATTACAGATTTTTCTTTTCTATATTTATTTTCACCATGTAGTCCATTTTGTTTGATGGTTATAATAATTGTTTGTTAGTCCTGGGGTTTTACCCACCAAAACCACAGAAACTATCTCATACTGGAACTGGAAGATATTTTCCTGATGCCAAAACTGATGGTACAATAAAGTAAAACCATTATAAGAATTTCTCAAATATGCATTGCCATACTGATTAATATTGGATGCTTGTCAGAGCACTGCTTTTCCATTAGTATGGCAAAAGTTCCCATCAGTTAAATGGTGAAATATTTGCTAGCATGGGCCAGTCTATAAATCACAAATTATATACAAATATTTGACACCACAACAGATGATAGGGCCTAGATCACCTGTAAGGTATCATGTTTTCTTCTGTGCCACCTCCTTCTCCACCCCCACATTCCCCCAGTCAAACTACACATGTTGCTTGCAAAAGGGTAGAGATCTTGGAATCACTAAGTCATTTTAGTCTCAAAACCACAGCTTTGGCTGAATAGAATTTCTGAGGATTAAACTCACCAATGTGCAACAAACATTTCATAAGCATGAATAATGTCCTTGGACTTCTCTGCATAACATCTGATCTGGTGTACATTGCCTACTATAACTATGATGGTAAAGTAGAGAAATTTGAGAGCAGTACAACACACCTACCAAAAATCTGACTTTTGTTTCTGGCAGAAAACTTTGAATCCTAAACGTTTCATTACCTCTGCTGCTGACCCTTTACAGCAACCGTTTTTCTAAGTAAGGGACACTGATCTTTCTGTTGTGCCTCTATCTTTATGAGGAATACTCCTTTCTCCTTGGATAAGAGAGAAATTGACCTGCACAGAGGTTGAGATGGTGAAGGTGCTGGGCAATCTAGGACAGGAATGACGGACCTCAACAGCTCACCATCCAAGCATCCCGATTGCCCCCACCCCATCCCCTCTCAGAACCTTACATCATAGTAGGTCTTTGAATGAGTGGCTGGATAGATGAATGAAATGAATGGGTGAGTGGCTGAGGTCAGTTAGATCACAGCAGAAGTGAAGGGAGCAGGACCCAGGCAGTGGGTGGCTGGGCTGAGAACCTAGATGTAGTCATGTTGCAAATCATTATTAGTTAATGGCCAAATTTGTTTAACATATTTGTTCTTTTCTTGTTGAGGTTGGCAATATTTTTAATGAAACAAGTAATTGTGTAGACAGTCCACTATCATGTACTTAAATCAAACTCAAGAGTCAAAGGCTGGTACAATAAAATGTTGTGCAAAGTTCCAGCATGACAGGACAGAAGATTAGGCTTCCATAAGACTGGGTCGGGGAAGGTAAAGGTGCTTCACATGTACTTTGGTACTGCAAATGCATCAGCTGTGCATTTCAAGGACAAAAATATTTTATATACCCGCTGCGTTCAATAGGAAACAAAGCAAGGAAGCAAACACCCTACACTCAATTTTTGTGTTCTTCACGGTAATTGGGTGTGAGCTCCTAACTCTCTCTATTCCTTCTGCCTTTTCCCCTGCATGCCTATGATTAATCACCACAAACTCCCTTGCTAGGAACATACTCAAACCAGATGCCATCTATAGGGCCTAATTAATTGATTAACTTGAGGGCTAATCACCCTGTGACACTTCCTTACACCATGAACTTACATTGGTGCAAATGCTTAAGTTAAAGGCAAACGTAGTGACAATACTTAAAAACAATACTTAAAAATAATCAAACCTGGCTACAGTCAGAAGTTATTTAAGTACATGGAACATTGTTTGTTATTATCAGACAGCTGAAAAGTTCTTGGAAGCAATGCAAGTTTTTAACCCATCAAGGTTTCTTATGCTACACTTCTACATATAGAGGATCATATCAGTTCCAGCATACTAGCCTTTAGGGTAAAACTCACTATGCCAGAATTTAAATAAATTGAGACTGATAGATTGAAAGCAGTAACATCATTCTATTTTGTGTGGCTAGCGCAAAGTATCTTTCAGATATGATAGATTTTGCAGTTGGTTTTCTCTGGGTGAAAGTGCTGAAGATTCATTGCATGTAATCTTGCACTGTTAAATTAGAAACACAGGTAGGGTGACCAGACAGCAAATGTGAAAAATAGGGATGGGGGTGGGGGGTAATAGGAGCCTATATAAGAAAAAGACCCAAAAATCGGGATTGTCCCTATAAAATAGGGACATCTGGTCACCCTAAACACAGGAGCACAAAACAAGAGATTTTGTATCTAGCACGTTGCCACAGAACTCATCTGAGGAAGCTAAAGTAACTATGGTCCAGTGCTTCTCAAATGTGGCCACCAGGAGTTTTTCTTGCGGCCACAGCCTCCTGGGATATGATTGGTGGGGCAATATATTGGTCTTTCCCATCCCTGTTGCTGAATGCACCGCCTTGGTATTGATTGCTGGGGCCGCCAGCAGAAGTTTGTGCCCTAGCCCCTTCTGGAGATACCTGGGGCACAGCGCTGGAGGAGCAGGCAGCCAGGGAATTCCTCACCTTTCCAGGGGCAATGGGGATCAGGCTTTGGGTTTCAGCCCTGAGATTTCTGGGCAGCAGGCTCTGGCTGAGGGGCTTTGGGCTCCAGCCCCAGGCTTCAGCTGTGTCGTGGCAGGCCCCAAGGCTTTGGGCTCCAGCTTCCCACTGCCTCCCATGACCCCCCATCCAGGGCTTAATTTGTCCCCAGGCTAGGCAGGACTGGATAAGTCTGCTGTGAAAAGTGATACTTGTATGTTTATTAATATCACTTTTAACAACGGACTTAGTAGCTAGCAATAAATAAATTACAATTATTTGGATAGGTATATATGCATATTTCTTTATTTTTCCTAAAGCTAATTAAGTATTGTAGCAAAAAGTGTGAGAGCAGCCACCAGCAAGAGTTGGTGGCCGCACTCTGAGGCCACCAAAAAATTTGTCCTGAAAACCCCTGACTGTTCCAGAACTTTTGTTGCAGTTGATTTTACTGAAGTGTGATTTTTGAACCAGTTATCCACAAGCTATCATTTGATTGTTGCACCTTTATCTTGAAAATTCTAATAATCAGAAAAATGAATGGAAAGTCTTTCCATTCTTGAGGTGTCAAAACTTCTAGCAGCTTAGTAAAGAGCATTATTGGTTGACAATGGTCAGAGAAATGTTTGAGTGTATATATGATACGTAAATTTAATATTATCCCTTGAAATTTGCCACTTTGCTCCCTGAAAACTACAGACACAGAAGAAACATCATAACCATTGTATATAGTTATTTTAATTCACAAGGAAACACATTAATGTTAATTTTCGTATGTACACTGAATACTAATGTTTGTATACATTTTCTTCAGAAAAATGTAAATTATTTCAGATGAGTGTTATGTGCTGATTTTTAAGTGAGGATTTCTGTTTTTTTTCTATACAAATACCACATTCACATAAGAAATCAGTTTTTCTTCAGCTGCGAGCAGTAGTGTTGACTATTTGATATATGTTCCATTTGTCTGATGTAAAAACTGCAGAAGAAAGTTAATTATGAAGATTGTGAGGCTTTCATCAGTTTCAAACTTTAATGACATTTTAAAATATAGTGAGATGTACATTGTTTCAGCTGGTAATAGTTCAATGTGTCTTGACAGATATCCACTCAGAAAGGTGGTTATAGACAGGAAGAGGTTAATCCCATACCGTGGGCTAAGAAAGCCACACCCCCTCACCCGGCATTCTCCAATTGGAACCACAGTATAAAAGGGAGCAGCTCAGCACAGTCTGGGCTGACCATGGAGGAGAGAGGATGTACATTGCTGGATCCCACCTCGGAGCTATCAGAGCCCCAAACAGCAGAAGCCAGGCACACCAAGACCCAGGCCAATACTTGGTTGTCTGTGGACACCCAAAAGGGGAAGGAGTTGCTGGGAGCTTCACCTGCTGACCACCCCGGAGAACTAGAGGACCTGTGGATTATGGAGCAGGAAGATAGGGTGGGAAGTAGCCCAGGGGAACCAGACCGATCCAATTTTGGAACTGGGAATAGAATTAGTGTTTCAGAAGGATCTCCGCTGACCCAGTGGCGGATACACTCGCCACCGATAGGGCCCTGGGCTGGGACCGAGTGGAGTAGGGAGGTGCTGGGTCTTCCTACCCCGGCTGCCAATCCACCTCGGGTGGTGGCCCTCCCACTTTTTGGCCACTAAGCCACATTGTCTGGCACAAAAGGACAGTCCTATTGACTCTGGCCATTAGGCCATGCTGCCTTGAGCAAAAGGGCAGCCCTATTGACCCTCGACACTTGCCCATGATGCACTGCACAGAAGGGCAGCCCTGTTGACCCCAGTATCTAAGCCATGCTGCCCTGTGTAGAAGGGCAGCCCCATTCACTCTGGCCTCTAAGCTGTACCTCCCTGTGTTGAAAGGCGGTCCTATTGGCTCCGGACTCTAGGCCATACTGCCCAGACTCTAAGGACAGGCCACTGACACTGGCCATTGTGCTATATTGTCCTGAGCTATAGGGCTCCTCTCACAAACTTAGGCCACTCAGCCAGGCTGTCCTGAATATAAGAGCAGCTTCAGTTTGGAAGCTGGACAAAAACTTCCTTGAACATTTAGGAGAAAGGTAGCATAAAAATACTTCCTATGAATGAAATAATGGCTCTGGGTTCAGTTCAGGAACACCCATTATTATTTTAAGTCTTTGGATTTTGTTATAATTTGAAGAATTGACACAGGTGTGCATTCACCCATATGCCTGTCTGAAAATATGTAGTAGGCCAAATCATACAGCCCTTGCTTGGTAGGAGTTTTGGTTCAGTAAGCACAAATTCTGTAATCCTTCTTGACAGCAGGAGTTTTACCAGAATATGGTATTTGGTCATTTGCTATATATAGGAGTATAAGCTTTAAACCAGCAGTTCACCCAATGCCCAAAATATGAATATTTGGCCTTTGCAGGAAAGGACCAGACTCCTGATTACACTTGTGAATGTTCTTGGCAGTGTACAGACAAATGAATCTCACGTGTTCTTCAGTTTTCTCTCTCCTTCTTACTGCTCCATAGTACTTCACTTTAATATTTGACTTGTCCAGATTTCACGTGCAGTTCTGTTGTTGCCAGCATGTGTCAACAACAGTGTCAATGAAAGTACCCTGCCCTTCATTCCACAGTCAGACAGTTCTTCCCTACATTAGTCCCAGATCCTGCAAAGTGACATTGCATATATACTCCTTCCATCCAGTGGACAGCAAGGAAGTAATATAAATATATGAAGATATACCTATCTCATAGAACTGGAAGGGACCCTGAAAGATCATTGAGTCCAGCCCCCTGCCTTCACTAGCAGGACCAAGTACTGATTTTGCCCCAGATCCCTAAGTGGCCCCCTCAAGGAGTAAACAACCCTGGGTTTAGCAGACCAATGCTCAAACCACTGAGCTATCCCTCCCCGAAGTAATAATATGTAATTATTTTTTTCTCTGTACATTTGCATCTGTCTCAGGAAAGGTATGATCCCATACGTTGTCTGGTTTGTTTGGTGGTTTTTACTCTGGTGCTTGTAGCTTTCAGTATTACTCACAAATTCTGGATAAAAAAAAAAGATTTTTTTTTCTTTTGGTGGGAGCTAGCAAGGGAGAAAGGGGGAGATTATTGCAAGTATAGCTGTTATTCCTAACTTATGAATCTTTTTAATAACTCAGAGGAAGAACAGATAATTCTGTGCTGAAAATACTGTATCAGTTGTTTCATGAATATTTTTGGACCTGGTTCTGCAGTCTATATATACAAAGAATTCTCATGGAACTCATACTCCTTGTGTGTAAGGGTTGTAGCATCATGCCCTATATCATCACTTCTGCTGTAGTTAAAAGACATGGTAATATTTTAGGGAGGCTTAAGAGACTGATGAGGTAGAGGCTTTGACAAGAAATGCATAAACACTGGCTCCTCTAGAGCAATTAAAATTGATATGACTTTCTATTACAATAGCAGTTAAAAGGATAATAATGGTCTTTGAAAATTAAAAAGCTCTAAAGCAGAAATATCTTACTGTATTTCGAGTGTGTGTGGGGATCAATTACAAATGTTGCTTTGCTCTTCCCTTCAAAAGACACAAGTCATGCCATTATATTTATTTTAATGCTTTTATTAGTGAGAGAAAATATCTGGGACTGGGTGGCATCAGGAAAACTTTGGTATGAATGTAGACCAGGGTACGTTTTTATTTTTGGCTTTGTGGCCTCTCTTAGACTGTCCTGAGGGGACTGTGTGTGTATTTGACATCTCATTCTAAAGTATATAAAACGTAAAAATAATTGTGAGATCTGTGACAGCGTCATTCATCTCAATAATTGTCATTAGTCCTATCAAAACAAGAAGCACATAATAACAATGCAGCAATAATGTATTTTCCTAGTTTTAAGTAGCAGAAGACACAGATTTACAGAAAGCAAATTCCTTGCAGCCATGCTACAATAATACTGCAGCTGTATTACAGGCAAGTGTGCTAAGTTGGCTAACTGGCTGGCATGAATTATACTGTTACAAAACTTGTTAATTCATAATTCAGAGAAGGTTGGCTTCAAAGCTACCTTATTGACATGCCTGAAGAAAGTGGATGGAACTAATTAGCACTCAGCATTATATAATAGGAAGAATTAAATAAAGCAGCTTCAATGTTAAACTCAGGCCCCTATGAAGATATTCCCTTTAGTTATGGGGATTTTGGAATGATGGACAGGCTAAACCAAAACTCATAATCCTATTACAGTCTCCTATACCCATCTAATAAGCTTAAAGGGCTGGGTTGTGGTTTTTTTTTTTTTTTTTTTTTTTTTACAGTCTATGATATTGCCTTTTCCCTATAGGTTTTTCCTTATATACCTGATATAGTCTTTATTGTACACATTGAACATCTTGTTGTTTAAAATGTTTGTATAAATGTTGATATATTTTAACTGTAATTATGCTATTGGCTTCTAGGGATTTCAAATTATATTTTTAACAAAGGTATTCTGTTATGAGGAACATAAACATGATAATTATAACTGAACCTTTACAAGGGTGATATATATGGAAATATCAAACCCATAGGGGTATCATGAACTACAGAGTGCAAACAAGTGATGTTTGAACTGTATTATGTACCCTAGTGCTTCTGTTCCCACAGAGTTATTATTGTATCTGAGATTACTCATACCTCCTGAAGTAGCTTTCTTCCCCCCGCCCCTCTCCCCCAAACAATTATTGTGAGAGACAATATGCATGTTCCAATAGCTAGAAGAAGAAGCTGGTGGTTTAGACTAGTGAATCAATTTTCAGCTGAGCTATGTGGTTCATATGAATTAATTGACCCTTCAAGAGCATTTGTCTGACTATCAAAATTTTCATTCAGTTCACTGAGCTTTGTAATGATCATTTAACTTAAATTTTGCAAAATACTGTTTATATCAATACATTAACAATTATGTGTGGAATATTTTGGCTGCAAATCATGTGACATTGTTCACAATTTGAAAGTTGGATGTATACGTTATGCTTTCTGTGCTCAGGTTGCAATTTTTAATAATGTCAACATACTGGAGTGAATTAGCGTCATATTGAACAGGAATAATGCTTATCTATAAGGAGTCAAAGAATAAATAGATGATATACTTCTCAACTGTTAATTGCTGGGACTTTTGTCTGAAGTCCTATCTGAGTACTAATACAAAATGAGTTTGCCAATGCTGTTGTGGCAGTGTTTGGGCTGAACACCAATCCACACAACAGAAATATCTTGCTTATTTATTCAAAAAACAACAACAACAACAAACATTTTTTGGGGCCCTATTGTTTTGGGGCCTTATATGGAGGTCAGTCAGGCAAGGAACCTGTCATTACACTTCACACTAAGAAAATTAGCTTAAAGATCATTTTAACTATAATTATATAACATCTAGAATTCATTGTGTGTCAGCCAAATAGTAGATAAAAGAGAACCAAATGATGTAATTTATCTGAACTTTCAAAACAGACTTTTAACACACTAAGTAGTCATGAGCAAGAATTAAAGTATTGAAATAGCTTCAAAATTGGCTATGAATCTGCAAGCCAGGGTAAGAATAAATGGTCAGTTTTCATCATGGTATCACGGGGAATTCCCTGCAGTTCCTTATCTATTTTAATATATATTTATAATCTGTAAAATGAGATAAACCTGGAGGTGATAAATGTTCAGATAATTCAAAATAATTTAATTTAAGTAAGTGTAGATAAGACTGTGGTTAACTTCTGAGGACACTAACAAAACTAGATAAATTGGCAATATGTGGCAGATAAAATTCACTCTGGCAAATGGAAAGTAATGCCTATTGAAAGGAATACTTTTATTTATACACACACACACACATATATATATATAAATATAAAATTGGGTTCTAAATTAACTTTTTTCACACAGGACAAATAGTATTATTGTAGAGTTTTATTGAAAGTATTATTGAAAGTCTGTTCTTGATGGGCAGAGACAGTCAAAAAATAAACTGGGATGAATAAAGAATTGAATAAAATACTGGTAGTTGTATTTCAAAAAAATATAGCAGCAATAGAAGAAGTTCAGAACTAAATAAGCAAAATTATTAAAAACCTGGAAAGTTTTCATGTGAAGAGAATAAAAAGATCAGGTCTGTTTAGTTTAGAGAGGGGACAAATAAGAGGAGGCCTTCATTAAAGAGATACAAAATTATAAATAGTATAAGTAAATAAGACCAGGTCTACAGTGTAAACTTTAGTATAGTATTCTTGGGTAGGTGTGTGATTTTTGTGGTTTTTTTTTTAGGACACTTCTATACAGGCAAAGCCCTAGTGCAAATGCAGTTATACTGGCAAAAAAGTGCTTTTCCCAGCATAACTTATTTTGTTTTGGATAACTGGTATAAGCTATACCAGCAAAAGAACTCTTTTTGCTTATTGTGTAAGTTGCATCTACACTAGGAGGGTTTGCCAGTATAGCTGTACCAGCAAACCTTTTCTGTATAGACTAAGACTAAAGATTTGTTTTTACCCTTTCTCATGATACAAAAACAAGCTGAGATTTAATTAAATTGAAAGGCAATAAATGTAAAACAGATATTTTTACACAATGTATAATTAACTTGTGGAACTCACTGCCATAAAATATCATTGAAGCAAAGTGTGTGGTATGATTTGTTTAAAAAGGGGGTTAGACATTTACATGTACAGTTAAAATCCTCAATCACATTAGATCCCAGTCACATTCACAATTGCATTAGGTCCCAATTCATTAAAGTATCCTTATTCCAGAGCGGTGCTTACATACGTACTTCACTCCCATTGAAGTTAATTGGAATTAACATGCGTAAGTACTCTCCTATATTAGGGCCTTACGCAGGATAAAAAGTATAAGGGACATAAATCTGCATGCTTCAGGGCATAAGACATTGATCAAGTTAGGCAGAAATTGTGCCTACTAGCAAATTATTGCATAATTGTCCAACATGAGGAGGTTTGCATGTTCCTCTATGCATTTGTTATTGGCTATCAGACACAGGACTGAACTTGCATGGCTATCTTTATGTTTGAGTGTGTCACTCACTGTTATGTGCTAGGATTGTTGAACCCTTGAAAGGGCCATGTCAAGACCCTGTCATCAGAGTTTCTATAGCATAATTTCATATCGGTATCTCCATGAAAATTTGCGAAGCTGAAACACGGAGTTCTCATATTCGTATGTGTTATTGTCTCGACATAATGCTGCTGAGATGCTCCAAGTTTGGAGTAGATGCAGTTCAGAAATTGTTCCCAAAATGAGTTCACATTTCTTTCCACCAACCTTGGATGTTAAGGTGTCCGTGCCATGTACGTTTGTCCCTTTTGTGTTTCGTGTATACATCTAGTATAACTACTTAAAACAACTTGGTTCTCTTTGTCTCTCACACATACACTCTCTCACACACAAACGTAATTAAAAGAATCCTGTCTCTTCCCAGGTGGTTTAGATAGGATGAGTTTTCTTTGATACTGGTAGAGGTAGGATGTTGATATATTTATTAATAATAGTAGCAGTCCTAATAGCAACATAATATTGTTTTTTAATTATGTCTATGATGCCAGAGTTTTGAATGGCATTTGACAGAGAAATACAAGAAGATATGGTCTATGCTCTGAGGAGCTTACATGAAGCTTAGTGCTCTTTAGATTATGCTGTGAAGGATGTTCTCTGGTAAGTTTTGTTATATTTATATTAATCTGTATAAAGAGCTCTTTCTACCTGGCATTTCCAATATTCATAGACAGTATCTTTTAGTGAGAGAAGAATTACTAACCTGTAGGTAGGATTCTGTGAGACTAGTATAATCAATATACACACTATCCCATCCTCTCTCATCTCCCCCAGGAAGTTTTATATCATAATTTTTAATTGCTATCCTTAAAAAAGATATGAAATATAGAATTTACTGTATGCCTTAAAAAAAATTAACTGGCTTTGAATATGTCTTTGGATGCCATGCACAAGATGCCTCCTGTTCAGGAGTGTGTATTCATTCTACAACTTTATAGTGCTTTTAGAGAAATCTGCTTATAGGTAAGTAATTGCCCTTTTGATTAAAGCAATTGCAAATTATTCACCTAAAATTTTACGGAAGTGGCTGTATGCTTGTAAATCAATGAAGATATTAAAATAATAGTTTGCCAAGCTTTCGATTTTTTTCCCTACAAAGTAATAATAGAAGAGGTAAAGAAAAGATACTTCACAACTAAAACAGGATAAAATATCAGATTATTATGTTAAATTTGTTGCATATTTAAGTAAAGAAACTATTGTTTCAACCGAATTCCAAATGAATCTTTGGGGGAAAATATCCAAAACCGCCCCCCAAAATTAACTCGAAAGCATTCCTGCAGGGATTGGCCTTCATCAAATGTTTACAGTGTTTTTTGGTACCTTGGCACTACAGTCATACCACTGGGGGGTTGAGAGACCATGCCGAGGGTAAAATTTCAGTTAATTGCTTACGAGGAGCTGTGTGAAGGCTTTCGGGCTGAAAGGTTCATTAGGTCAGACTGCAAGAGCTGTCAGTCAGCCCAAGAAGACAGGAATGTAGTTTTTTCTTCCCATGAAAGGAGGAGGGGAAATAATCCAACCTTAGGAATGGCATCATTCATTTCCTACAATCACAGCTCCTATATTATCAAGTTATACATTTTAATATTCTGCCAGAATTATGGATAATAGGTAAACTAGAATTGGATATGTGATTCAACCATAACTAGGTTATTTAGAAGATTTTTATTTATTAAGGATGGTGAAATTTATGTTGGTTTGAATAGGAAGCCAAATGCTTATTCTTTAATGTCAGTGATATATAAACTCTAGTAGTATGATGTACAAACAAGAGTTTTAAATTCAACCCGTTTCTCAGTTTTGTTCTCTTACAAATTAAACTAAGCAGTGTCTGCTTGCTTCATCCTTTAAAGATGTTAAATAACTAGTGTCCAACTTTTGGTTTGTGTCAGATATTCTGCAGATACTTCATAAGTTCTTTGGCTCATGAGCATGAACACGTTTCAAAGCAAGGGTGATTTGGACAGCCTATTCCATTATGCAGAACTCTATTTTATTTCTAAGTGTCATCCATTAGGACAAACATCTTGAAAAGGACACTGACTGAAATGTTCATTCCTTGTCCTAATGGATAGAAATAAAATAAACTTATGTTTAATGGAATAGATTATCTAAAATTCCTGTTTTAGAAGAGTGGATTTTATGAATATTTATTAAATAGATCCTAATACTAACGGACATCCATATCATCGGAAATACCTATTCATTGAGGGCAACAATGTTTGCATCATAGCAGCAAAAGTAATATACCTGCCAAATGGACAGAGATTAAATAAATTAAGGAAAGAAATTTTGTTTTAAACTTATTCTCAGAGTAAAAAATCATTAGAGTCTAACTGAAAATTTTTCTTCAATAAAGAGAAACAGTTTTTAGTACTAATTTCCCCGTAGATGAAATATTTTTATCTTAAACTGTTGCTAAAAGGCAATGTTAGTAATATTATTGTAACTATATTATACACTGCTGCTGTTAGAAATGGCAGCTGAAAGGATAGAACATTCTAAGGCTGAGCAATATAATGCAGTGCAGGCCCTGCAGAGAAATTATGTTCCCCAATTCACAGAAAGATGCTCAGCAAACAAAAATCTTCAAAAATTGCTGCAATATTGAGCTGCCTAAAGCAGAATACATCCCATCATGAGAGAAAAAAATGTAGTACACCAAGTAGCACTGGTCGTGGGCTGAAACACCTATTGGAGGAAAGTGAAGGAAAAAAAACACCTCATTGATGCTGGGAAGACATGGTACACTGTACACCCACACATATGGCTGAATCTGTAGTAAGAGGCCTATGGGAATGTGTAGCCAACCTTGTCATCTGGTATTAAGGCCACACATTTGCGGATGGCACCTGTGTACTTAAATATACACTGAAACATTTATCTTTTGCCATATGGGGGTGGAATGATGTGAGTGTGCAGATTTTTTTGCTAGTAAGTTAAAGCTACTTTGAGCAGCTTTACTTTTATAATTCATTTCCTGTAGCAGCCTACTTTGTTCTCTAGAATAGCGTGTGTGTTATTTTTGGCCTTGTCCTACTCCCACCAAGTTACTTCTGACTGTGCCCACTTTTTTAATGTTTAGAGATCTTTTAGGAATCTTTTATGTGGAATTTTTTTGCACTGAGGCCCTACCTGAGGAAAATGTCTGTATTAGATAGTCTTTCACTGTACCTTTAAGGCAGGCACTAAATTATCTATGATCAGTTTTTCCTATGTTTGTGTGCTAAAAATTACAGTAACCTTCAGAAGTGCACCTATATTATGTAGAAAGCATTCTAGAAATTCCTGTAAATAAATACAATACAAAACCTGACTATGCCCAAACCATAATCACCTATTTAATACTGTATTACTGATTGTACACTGTATTACTGATTTAAACCAGAAAAATTATCCCATGCAGCAGGTGCACAAAAGAGCTGCAAATACTGGGAGTATAACATGGGTGCAATCAGAGTATTATCAATGCACTGCAGAATTTACTCTTGGGGAAAAGTATGTTTCTGCAGAATGCTGGTAGCCAAGGTATTGCCACTGTCACAAGAACTGTCTTGCTCTTGGCAGAAATTTGCAACTATTTGTAAAGCTTTAAATATCAATATAAAACTATAAAAATATAAATTATACACCGCCATCTGCAAACAGGGTGAATGTATGGCCTTCATTTTAGACTACAAGGGACTCAGAAAAGTTCACTGCATATTAGCATACAACTGACTCCTAAAATCTGATTATCAGAACTTGGAGACCTGAAATTCAAAAAAAGTGTGGTGGCCAGAGGGAGAATACTAGCAAAGTTTGAGAGAAACAGATTTTTTTTTTACTAAGAGAAATAGTTCTTCACTAAGCAGTGTGAAGAGCAGGTTTGATACATCCTAATCAGGAACTTAAAAAACCTATCTATGAAAGAGCAATAGACTTAGGTCATATTCTGTCTTCAGATGCCTGTGTTCAGCTCTCATCAATTTCATTGAGAGCTCCACGCCAGCATCCAAAGAGAGAACATACCTACCTTTTCTTTTTACTATGTCAATGAGGGGCATTATATGCCAGTTGTTTCTCACGCACATTACCTGTTAGCATCAGTAAGAAATCTGTGTGTGGGAGCATCTGGCCCTACATATCAATCTAAATGAAGAAACCCACTATTTTATATTGAAGTTATGTTTAAAAATGGAGTATCTGTCTTTCTATTTTTGTTTTTAAATCACTAAAATATATTAGGTGTTGAATTGTTGTTTTCATGCTTCCGGGATGGAAAACCTTTGAAATAATGAAGACAAGCTGTTATTTTTATTTTTATTTATATATATAAATCCTTAAAGTTTAGAGTTAGGATATATAATATACACTCTACTAATTTATTAATCTGTTAAAAACATTCAGTAAGAAGGTATTTTAATTGTGGGCTAATTAATTATAGTTGACTGAGTTGAGCTAAATATAGTAGGTTTGATTTAGAGATACAAATCAGTGGTTTGTCAGCTTTTCAAGGCATAATCCTAGTTTCAACATTGTCTGACAGGTAGTCAGCCCATCAGGCCTGAAGATGTGCTCTGGAGCATCACATCTTTTCACTCATGACTAGTTATTTATCTTATGAAGCATAATTCACAACTGGCATAACAAAAGTGGGCAGGGCTGAAGAAAACATTCCAAAAGGTTCCTTTTATTGTTATTTATTTCCTTCATTCATATAATAGGAAATTGTCAGAGAATTATAAATGCTGCTGCAACCTGCATCTCCTTGTGTGGTTTTATTTCCATGGCAAAAAAAGCACCCAAACATAACAAATTTAATTAATGTAAATTATGTCTCTTCTGGCTGTATATTCAAGAATATGTAAATTTAACCTTGCTCCATAAAAGTAACTCACTGCTAGTAGCTTCTGTGACAAATAAGCCCTGCTATATAACATACTGCATTTTCATAATACTGCATAATGCAAAGGACGGTCTTAGAAACTGCCTTCATAAGACAGGAATTTGCACCTTTTTAGCTGAATACGGTTTCTTTGATTCCGTTTTAATCCAGGGCATCTGTGGATATTGTTTTTATTTGAAAAGAAAGGGATGAGTTGTTTCTAAATGTGTGTTGTTGCTCCGGGCATGCGAAAGAATGAGTTTAAATCAATCAGTTGTTTACAAAAAGACTGTCTTCGTGTCAGTGCCAGTTGATGGATGTTAGGAGTTGAAACCAGGATTTGTGCTCTTCAGTCACTGAGCTGACAGGGGAAGCACGCTTGCTCAGGTGAAACTCTCTGTTTCCAAGAAAGAGGGTATCAAGGTGCCCTGTTTGAGGCCATTATTCCTCCAACCCATGCTGGTATTCTCAACCTGAGGGGTATTACTCATCACTCATGGAGAGAAACTGGACAGCATAAATAATTAGTATTATTATTGGTTGCATTGAATACCACTTTGTATAGATAGAGCCCTGCATGGATACAAAATTTGTATCCACATCTGAGCTGCAAAAACGGCCCGCACGTATAAAGCGGATATCTGTGGATTTTCAGGGCTCTGTGCATAGACATAAGATTAATGTTAAAATTCAGTGTAGAAATGAGGAGATCCATATTTAATACATACACATAATGGTAAGATAAAACAGTGGTTTAATAAAGGCACCAGAATCGAAAATGAGCTTGGTCCAATTCTAATGTCCAGTAGACGTTAATGTCAAAGTTAGAGAATAAAGCCACATTGTTTTGTGCATGAGTTATTACTCTCTAAATAATACTAACTGGACAGAAACGCACACCAAGATAGCAACTGAAGCGGTATTTAAATGGAGATTATCTTTCCCTATTGAGGGATTTTTTTTTTCACCTGATGCTTGCGTTGGCTAGCCATGGAGAATGTCCTCCATTCCACAACACTGTGATACTTCATTTGCTACCAGTTCTACTTACATCATGGATTTTTTTCCCTCATGGAGGAGTCTGCATTTGCTTACCTGAACTCCATCTGCTGGCAAAAAGTCAACTATGGAAACTCTTGCTGAGGATCCGAAAGCACAACTGTGCTTTTGCTGGCATAATTTATTCCAGCCCCCTAGTGTGAAACAAGCTATACCAACAAAAGCACAGTTTTACTGTTATAGTTGCATCCACTTTAAGAGTTTTTGCTGGCAGAGCTATTTCAGTCACAAATCACATCCCTGATCAACATAGCTAAGCCAGCAAAACATTGTAGTTTAGACCTGGCTTCAGACTACTTCTGATTTTCCAGACATATGTCTGCAGAATGTTCTGCTAGATATTCTCCATAGAACAGGTACTTATTAGGGACAGTGGACACTGCATCACCCTGGGAATCTACTTTACTACTCCTTCATGAGACGATCTTTTACAAGGTCCTCTACACCTGCAGACCCTCCACTTCCTACCTGGAAAATTCCAACTTTCAGGCCCTCTTAGGTGATCTCACATCCAGAGCAGTCGTCTAATCTTTGTCAAATCTGTCCCAAATTTGCCTCCAGCAAGCGTGGTGCAACTGTAGTTTCAGCACACTATAGAGGGTCCATGATCTTCCAGTTGGTCCCAGAGGTGTGAACACATCTAAGCTCTCTCTCACACAACAGAAAATTATCTGTAGAGCATTTGGCTTGGGTAGGATATTCATTAGGGGTATTGTCAAATCTTTCTTTTACAGCACAAATTTGGCTTTGACTCAGTACCAAATGAACTGGCAAGAGTTCTGTCTTTCACTCCCCAGCCTTCCATTTTCCACAATCACATGCTTGAATATCCTGAGGAGAAGGAAACCAGTACTGAATTTTGGGTAAAGGCCAGTGAAAAGTTACCAAATTTATGGTGTTCGTAATGTGGCTGCTGAGTTTTTGTTTGGAGCTAATTTCAACACCTTTTAAACAGGAGACCGTTTCTGAAGCCCTGCTGAGAAGCCAAGTTCTCTCATTCGTGCAATATATGTTAAATGTTACCACTAATGGAAAGGCAGGAATATTGCCTTATTACTGGTGCCTAACTGGACTTCATGCTACAGCTCACTGGACAGATCAAGTGCTAACATAAGCTATGGTCTTGCCCAGTTTGGTCATATATCAAACAGTAGAAAATCAGATGGGACATACTAAATCTGTTGCCAGAGTAGTTTATGTACCAGTCCAGCAAACTAATAAATAATCCAGGAAGCTCCCAGGTATAGGCCCAGAAGAGGTAATTCTTGAGAACTGTACTCCATCTCATTCCAGGATAATGTTATTCCATTCATTTCCATAGCCCTCACTTGTCTTTTCCTGGGTGGTACAGAGCTTGGAGCTAGTCTCGTCTGTTTGGGGGGTTAGTCCCACTCTGCCTAGCTGACCACCTTCCTATTGTGAGGTGGAGCTGAATGTTGCAGCACAAACTATGAGTATAGTTTTATATCTACATAATTCATAACCACAGTCTGCATACATATTTCATAATGACCATCACGTTCAGAACATGACAAGCTTTTATAAAATACCTTACTTGACATATTTTATACACAATAACATTGTATACAACCTGTTGATTCAGTTGCTTATTCTTTGCTGTTTGGACCCCTTGTTCTCCCCTTGTGGTGCCTGGATCCTGAGTGTTACAGATGACATATGTGAAAAGTTTCTTTAGGTGCCGAATTCCCTGTTTTAAAATCTGAGGTAATCTGTCTTTACATGAAAAGATTACAAAACTATACAGTATGAGCGTGATTGGCAGTCTCTACTCCAGGGAGAGAGAGTACTAAAATAGCAAATCAGGATTAAAGTGCATTTATTGTCAGAACAGTATGGGGGCAGCTTGCACGGTGCTTGCTGTTTTATGCCTAGCTCTAGATGGTACCATTAGTCTCTTGTGTAAGAACACTAAAATTCACCTGCAATGCAAGAATATTAAAAGGACATAAGTAAAGAATTTGTATTCTCAACCATGCCCAAAGAAATAAATTACTAGCTGTAGAATTAGAATTATTTCAGTGCAGCACAACCTTTCTTGTATGGTCACCAGATTACATATTTTGGCATCAATCGTAAAACAGAATTTGATTAAGTAAATTAACTCCAAAGGTTTCAGAATGTATCTCCTGGTTGATTATTTGGAAACACTTCCATTCATATTGCTGTATTATGTAATTTATTCTCCTAAAAGTATTTCTGAAAATAAAAATTCAGCCTCTTAATATATAGGCTCAGCATGTTTTTGAACCAATGGTATAAAATAAGGAGAACATCAAAAGATGTTTTAGAAGAAAATTTTATAATTTTTACTCTTACATCATATAGTTAATTATAGTGAAAACAGTATTCTGTCTAAGATTATAATAATCAATGTATCTTTGGTGGACACAATTTTGAGTTCAGCATATAATCTGATAGCAGATGGGAAAGTGACAAGATCTCTTACTGATTTTAGTTGGCTCAGTTATCAGATTTGCCTACATTGACTTGCATTTGAGTTCTCATACATGTGTACTTTATACCAGAATTAATCTTTTTGCATCGTCACAACTCAGTGCTAATTCCAACTGAACTATATAGCACATTCATTTTAATAAATTCAGTTTGCAATGTGGCTTGTATTGGCCAACATTTGATATTTTAAACCAGCATTTCATGTACATTTATTGTACGAGGTCCAAACACTGTTTGTCAAACTGCATCATTTTTAAAGAGAGGCAAATAAAACATGACAGACTGCACTATGTCTTTGAATGTGTGATTATGTAAATTTGTGTATGTTAATCTCTGATACATTACCTAGCATAGCTGACGCTAAAGCTTGCGTTAATTTACACCCAGACATATAGGTATGCTTGAAATCGCCTAATTTGAAATTGTAGTTCTTAGACTTAAGAAGTAAGAAATGTAATTATGTAAAGAGTATTTTGAATAAAATATTGCATAAATGAGTAGAAACATAGTTAATTTCCAAATGCAACCAAAAGTAGCAGTCTTTCAAAGTAGTGTTTTCTCATCATAACAGTAAGCCATTTCATTCTCTTTAAATTAATATGCATCTTTTTAGTATGCCAGAGTGAAGAAGTCTACTGTTTTCACTTTGATAGTATTTCTCACAACTTGCTGTGAGATTTCTGATGAGAAACTAATTCTCAAAAATATCATTAGATTTACTCATGACTTTCTCTTTTTAAAAACATCTTCTCTTGTACTCATGAGACTAGAAGTTTAAGATCCTTCTTAAAAAAAAGCCCCACACCATGCTACACTTTATTTAAGATGGTGAATTTACAAACTGCCATCAGTATGTCCTTACTTTCATAAATGTGAACACTCTTTGTACAAATAATGTAGTTTGTTTTTTAAAATATTGTTAAACACCATAGACCAACTTACTTAAGCAAAAGCACCTTTTTTACTTTTATTGTGAGTTTTGCCTGGATAAAGACTGCAGGATATGGTCCAAGTATTCAAATGAAAATAAAATATAAAAATCAATTTTTATCTACGATAAAATTATACTATCTCCATGTATAAAGAACTTAAGATTCAGCTTATTCGTGTATTCTTTGTTATATACCTATATGGTAACATTACTTTTTTAAACAGGAAGTTAGACTAAGATATTGACTGAGCAAGCGCTGCAGTATAAGATCACTCCTATGTGCGATAGGCAGCAATTAGGAATGAACAGGGTCTGCAGCTCTGCCAATTGGTTCAGTTTTTACAGAATGTAGGAGCTAGCATGACAGTTCTCATTTCCTATTCCAACTAAATTTACACTATTAGAACTTGAGAAACAACAAATGTAAAAAACTAAAGTAATCTGCCTCTAGAAAAAAAATGTTCAAAGAAGTCCATGGATAGGCACATTGAAATAAGATTTTATTTGCACACTGTGATTGTGATTTTGCAGAGTTTCCCCTCTCCTCTCCTGGATGATGATTATTGAGCAATTAAAGTACTGTATCTCTATCAATAAAGTGCCTACCCCCTTAGGACAACATTGCAACATTAACAGTAGCATATGTAACTCCTTGTGAATTTGTTAAACTGATACTTGTGTAGTTCCCACACACAATAGACTGATTAGTGCACTGATTAGTGCACATAAATGGTATTATGAAAGCTAAATACTGTTTGCCCAAGGCGGTATGTTTTGTTATGTCATTCACTATCTGATTCAAGCACCTAGGACATTTTTAAAATTAAATTATTTCAAATAACCAGGAACTTGATGTGAAAAGATCAACATTAAGCCCCAAAAATTGAGGCTTCTAATACTGAAGCAATTAAGAATTTTAAGTAGTTCAAATTAATGTTTGCTGTGCTGCAGTGCTTCTTCAAATGTAATAATGATTGGGATAAGAGGTCAATAGGAAGAGATTTTATAGCAATAATAGTTCCCTGCACTGTTTTTTCTCTTGCATCTTCGGCTCAGCAAAGGCAAAGCTTTTTATCAGAGGATCTGATACAATGCAGCTGCAGACAGCAGGGGGAGAGTTTGGCCAAATTGCCAGCCTCTAACAAACATCTATAAAACAAAACAAAATTTACATTACCAATGACAAATCAAAGCTGAAAGTTTGCCTTGCCTGTTGTCATTCATTGCCATTCATATTTAGGAAGCAGACTGCTGTGATAATTGATTTGATGGTCCAGCTTGAGTGGAAGCACTTCTGGGCATAGCAGGCCTCAGAGATGCCAAAAAAGAAGAAAAGGTGGGAATGAAATAATGCACTACTTTCTCCTCAGAGGCATGTGGCCCAGTTTTTGAGAACAGAAAAACATGCTTTAGAAAAAAGAAAAAAAAAAACCTTAAGAACTCAGTAATAAATACAAAAATGACCATATAGCCTCAGTCAGATTAAAAATAGGCATTCAGAAAGAGACAATGAGAGTACATATTTTACTGGCAGGTGAATAATAGGAGAGCACTGTGGAAATAATCTGATTTTTAACGGACTCTGTCCATGGGAGTACCTTTTTTGCTGCTCTTTTGTGTATGGACAAAAGTGGTTCCCTTTCTAAAAAGTGTTTTAATTTTTTTAAGCTTTTCAAAGCGGAATTGATGGTTCAGAAGAAGAAAACGAAAACAGTAATTGAGTTTGAAAGGCAATATATATGCCTGGATTATCTGAACTCCTATTGAGTTTATTTACTTCAACCAATAGGTGATAATGAAGCTTGTCTCTATATTTGTGACTGGAGGGTAGTGTTCACCCATAGCCTCCTGCTGATATGAATAACTTAGGAGACTAAAGTGCCAGTTGAAAAAAATAGATAAAAAAGGTACTCAATTCAGTGCCTGACCTCTTAATCACAACTCCCAGCTCAACTGTGTGCCCTGTCATCAATTTAAAGAACCAAACAAAACCAGATAAAAGCTGTCAAAACACAAATTTTAATCAGAACCTGTTTGTCTTCTGAGAGAAAGGTACTTATTTACTTGCAGAAGCTGTGTGGTACTTTAACTTTGCTGAACTGTTTGTATTCATAGTCTGGGGTTTGGGATTGTTTTTTTGGCAACTATAAAGAAAGCAGGCATGGCTCAAGTTTGACAGCAGAGAGTTTTAAAAAGAGATGGGGGAGGAGAACTGATGAACTAGACAGAAACAAGTTTATAAATATGCCTCCCCAGTTCAAATGTAAATACCGCTACCTCTGATTTTCAGTTTTTTATCAGTATTTTCTCAGCTGCAACAAGATAATAGGCATTGTAAGCATAAAACAACTCAGCTGTACAAAAGAAATTCTGTAAAAGACTAATGTATTAACTGCTTAGGGAAACACTTTGTATTTTTTTTATCCATTGTAATTTTTTAATGCTTCTTTTGGTATGTTAGAAGCACAGATTCGGAGTTTAAGATAATACATTAAACATCCAAAAGTGGGATAACTAGAGTCTCTTACATATTATATCCTTTTATTATCTTTACTAATGTATATGACACTTTTTTGCAAGGATCAAGGCACTTGACAGAATTATAAATAGGAAACCCTTTCACTCATCACCACTGGTGTGGAATGTAGTGAATATAATAAAAGTTTTTTAGGAGAGGAAGTGAAAAGAATGTTTACCA
This sequence comes from Trachemys scripta elegans, assembly GCF_013100865.1. Taxonomy (NCBI): domain Eukaryota; kingdom Metazoa; phylum Chordata; order Testudines; family Emydidae; genus Trachemys; species Trachemys scripta. The sequence goes on from NC_048306.1 coordinate 36,699,994, forward strand.
TCCAATCAAGACACTCAGGAAAACACAACACAGATACAGGGTTGGATTGCAGAAGACTACAACTTTATTAGCTTTACACTTTTATCTTTATTTGCCCCAAAAAAGACTATCCATTTCTTTCATTCCAGTGCATTGTTAAATCACCTCCATGCCAAACATACAATATTCAAAGATGGCCCCCTTAAGCCTAACCCCTAGGATTCAACATCTCTCTGAATCCTCTCCCCTCATCACTCTCTGTGTGAAGAAGGATGAGGATATCTGTGAAGGATACTTCAGTCTATGAAGATTTAAGACTTCTTTATCTAGGGGGAATAGGGTCCACCTGTTATCTCCCAGGGCTCATGTTTATCTGTGTGAGCTTGCCCATTTGAGCGTATCCCGCACATTGGCCACTGGAGGTGCCAGCAAATAGCTTGGCTACAGCCTCCTCTCCACTGCCTGGTATCTGCCTCCCATCAGTCCAGTCTCTTAAGTCCTCCCAACCACATATCCGTCCTGTGTCTGATAATTCCCACCTTCCCAGTAAAGTCCCGGAGCATTGTACACCTCTACCCCGATATAACATGAATTCGGATATAATGCAGTAAAGCAATGCTCCGGAGGGGACGGGGCTGCGCACTCTGGTGGATCAAAGCAAGTTGGATATAACACGGTAAGATTTTTTTGGCTCCCGAGGACAGCGTTATATCGAGGTAGAGGTGTATCTGATTTTCCTGTGTCTGATCACTGTGCCCCCAGTGTGTCCAGAAAAGACTCTGGTGAACTTTCAGTTCCTACTTCTTCAGCCCTGATCCACATCAGCACAGCTGACATTTCTCAATCAAGCATTTCAGATCAAACCACATTCAATGCCAGCCGCAGCCAGGTAATCCAATCCAAATCCTGACTCTCAAATTCCTCAGTTACATTCCCTTCCCTCACACTCTGGCCACAGACAGACACACACACACAGGCATCATTTTCACATGCATTTTGGGAAAAGAGGAGGCCCTAGAGTAGCCAAGCCTGGCCTTGCTTTCCTCTACTTTTCTCAGGATTCCCAGGATTTTCCCTCCTCTGTTTGTCATTTCAAATAGTGTCCCCACTGAGATAGGGATGGTAGGGGGGCAGTGAAGTTACCAGGTAATTTAGATAGGCACAGACCAGATCTGGTTATGACATTGGGATTTAACCCCTGCTCAAATGCGTCATAGATTTTTTCAGTGACCATAAGTGGTCAGAAACCCTCAGTTGTATATGTTGTGACATTGGATACGTCTTCACTGCACAGTTAACCAAGGCAACTGATTCTGAGCACCTGGTTTAGCCTAGCTGACATGTGAGTGTCCCTGCAACAAAGCTCTACCCACATTAGTGTCCTCACTGTTTTTGCACTTGCCCATGTGTGTGTAGGGGCATGTCTCATAGTTCTTTTGCCGAGAGATGCTTGAGAATTCTTTCCCTGTTAAAGAGAATGGTCTAAACATAGTATATAATATGTGATGAGTTAAGTTCAAAATGGCATTATCTTCACTGCTGAGAACTATTGCTAACTTAGCAGTCATATACTTATCTGTTGCACTCATGAAGATAAATAACATATTTACATTTAAATCATCACATATCCTGTACAATATGTAGTCATTAAATGGAAATTGCATTCTGTGTATTCTGGCACATATTCATCAAATTCATTTTAAAATATTACTTTTAGTTTTACTGTTGTTTCCAGAGAAATCCTATTGAAAGCTAGAGATGAGGATTCATGAAGGTAAACATGTCTGGTGTATTTCTGTTTGAGGTAACTGTGCTCCCTTACTGGACCTTTTCACATCTCTGATTGTGTGCAGCCCAGTGTATTATCTCCCTTGTCAAATAACTTTCAGTTTTGGATCTGCAATCCCTTGATCAAAGCCTTAGCATAACACTTAAGCATTGCACCTTAATCAGTGGTCTTCAGCATATTTGTACAGTAAATCAAATCATTAGTACAGCCCCAGTTTCTTGAGGGTCTGATAAAGGTGGGATTTAGTTGGACTGGTGGGGGAAAGTCATCCCTAGGTTTTGCTTGGATTGCCCCCTTCTTGACAGCCTTGTGCATGAGCAGGGCTTGGCCAGATGAGGCTGGGATAGGGCACTTAGTTTCAGTCTTTGCGTCTTGATTGGTCCATGCATGGGCACTTCTTTGGCCTGATGGGATCCCCACAAGTGGGGAAAGGGGTCAGCTTACATTGCTGTTCTTGGACTTTTTTTCCAACCCACCCACCCTTTCCTTAGGTTTTTGTTCTATTTTGTTCTGCTGCTCTGGGTTGTGATCAGTGCCCCATACTAGGAAGAAAAGGGGAAATCTGAGGCCTTTTCTGATGCAGTTGAATTTCATAGGAAAAGGACTGATGGTGATGACTTCTTAAGGATTGTCCAGCCTTTACAGTAGTTTGTTTATGAACCACGTTGAACATATCCTATTGGGTAATTGGTCTGGGAAGGAGCTTCCCAGATATTCTCCCACTACTTGTGTTTGTCGTAGCTAATTTTAACTAAGCTTTCTGTGGGCATTCTTATTTACTCTGATGTGTAGGCCACATCTGATCTGTGGGCATCTTATCTTTTAGCATTTCTTATACTATCTTTGAAATGACCAGGACATTTACCTGAAATTAATTTAAGATGTAGCAAGAGTGCACTGTAGAATTAAAAAAAATAGATAAATAACTATAGACACAGTGTTGACATACAAAAGCTAAAAATGAGTATAGTCCATTTTCATATTTTAAGTCACTTTTTCTAATATTGTGGTTTCTGCAGTCAGTATGTAGTGGATAGGATGCACATTTTCCTGCACAGTTTTGGCCTAGACTGTTTAATGTGAACATGCGACAATTAATTTTGGCCTAGTACTCAGTTTTCCATTTGATTACCATTCTTTAAAAAACAGCAAGGAAAAACCCACAGTATTATGGAGATGCCAAATTGTTACAAACAAAGCTCTTCTAAAAGCACAAGAGAGAAGCACAAAAGCGCCTCGCTTAAAAAGCAAGAAAGATATTGGAAGGTGACAGCTGGTATTCAGATGCCTGATCTGAGTCATTAAAACTTTTCTAAGAACTAAGAGAAGCAAGTTGGACTTGAGGTAGTTTTAGGAGTTAATTAGGCAGGTCTTTTTTGAATATTAGGAACTCTTTTGAAGGATAAAGTTACTGAAAACTAGTTCAGGGCTTTCACACAGCATAAATTAAGCCAAAACTTTTTATAGATCATTTGAATGCAGACAGAATTCTATTTTCTTCTACCTAAAAATATAAATCAGCAAACATTCTCTTTCAATACTGATGATATCCTTTCTGTCTTTCTAAAGATTTATTGATATTTTATAGTATTGTGGAGGTTTATTTAGAAAGCAATATGCTTGTATAGATTATAAATAGTTTAGAACTGTTGAAAATAACAATGTCAATAAGAGTTAAAAGATGCAACTACGGCATATGTTTAAAAAAATCTGCATTTCTTCATGGACCTGATAATATTTTAACAGTATTAAAGACTGGAATTTCCATTTCAAATCAAAGATTGAGTGCCTGGAAATTATTTAAAATAGATAAGTGGTATTTAATCTTAGTGGTCTCAGCCTGGGTTTTCTTTTCTAATATAACTAAACATTGTCTGTGATTGTCAAGAAAAAGACCCTTATACATTGGTATAACTGAAACTGAAAAACAAGTATGAAATCTGTTTGCTTAAAGTTTCATCTAGATATTTTTTTGAAAGTTTGCTATGAAATAAAACTTTAAATAAAACTAAATTTTAACTGTACTGAAACTGGGAGCCCATCTCTTAAATAATGAAAAAGACATGAAGCAGGTGGGTTCATTGTCTCCAGCTTTTATATGCATCTTGAACTCTGACTTTGACATTGAGTATAGAAATAGCAGAAGAATAAGTTTTCTCTCAGTGGGTATTGGAAGATGGGCAAAGTTTAGGAGATGGTTCATTTTTTTTCCCATTGAAAGCAATTAGGAGTGTGGGAAGAAAGAACCTCTTCATTTTTAGTTACTATTAAGTGTCAAGCGTGTGCTCAGTGCTTTAAAAAACATAGAACAAAATATGCTCCAAAGAGTTTACAGTGTAAATTAATCTGAATTAGACAGTACAGTCTAAACATATTATACGTAAAAACAGAGGACCGAATTCTTTACAGATAAACTCCGTGGAAGTGAATGCAATTACTAAAGCCAAGAATTGAGATCATATTTGATATATTTTACATAAGCTAATGCCAGATACATAAATTGATTCTTATAGCACAATCTGCAGACAGTCACATGAGTTGTCCTGTTGTCTTCATAGCAGTAGACCAGTTGGTTTAGTAAGGGTTTGAAACATGGGACCATCGAGTAACACCTTAGGGTACTGTGTCAGTTTTCATTTTCTGTTTGCATACATTGGAGAGGATAAGTGATGTTTTAATTCCTTTTTCGGCCTTTTAAAAACTCTAGCAACTTTTAAAAACTATTTTTTATTTAAATTTGCCACTTCAAAAAAAATTTGTTTTCTCTTTACTCTGTTTGTTTAAATACCTGTTTTAAAAATAACTCTCAACAGATTTTAGCTTTGTATACAAATAAATTAATCAATTCAGTTGCTTTAATGTAGAGCCACCTGGGAATACAAGAATAAAAGTAGTAAACCTAATATTTCTTGTTGCTGAAAAATAATTGAAAATATCACACAGAGGAAATGATGCTTTAAATAAAGACTTTACATCACATTTAAAACTCAAGTGGGACCTTCAAGTATCTTGTTTAGTAGAATAATATATTGATGAACTCTGAGACAGTTAATTATGTTGTTTCACATCAATTACAAATGCATCAGTTGCATTATCATTTACATATGTCCCTTACAATTCATCACCATTAAATATTAGAATTATGATACAAATTGAGATACATACAATGTATGTTTTTTCTAAACAGTGAAATGAACCAACATCATAAATTTAATTAAAAATATACAGCTTGTAATTCACCTTCACTATTTACTTACAGGATGAAATTCACCTATTGCAAAATGCTCAGGTCAGGTCCTCTGTGCCACAAAATCCCTAATACTTCCCACTTCAAAACAAGTCCTAGGCAAAGTTGGATGGCTTCCTACTGTGTGCTGGGAAGGTAGTCTCCATGACAGTTCCAAATATGTGGGCATGAAGGGGGTACTGGTGCTGTGCTTTTGCAGACAGTGTTCGGAAATCCCTGAATTAGTCGTAGTTAAGGAGCAGTGGCTACTTAATTAGCCCACAGACTGGTGAACCCTCAGGAAAGCGGTGCTGCAGTTCCACAAAGATGGGTTCCATTTCCAGTCAAGCCTTCCACTCAAACCACATAGCCCATATGTGACCCTTAAAGATTTCACTCTTGATGTACATCATGTGGGTGCTAAAAGTTCTGATCAAAAATCCTTACAGATACCAAATCACTTATGGGGACATAGACACATTCTAGTTCTTTCCAAGTTATTATTTAGGTGAATTTCAGTAGTAGACATTTGCAAATGTGGCATAAATATCATTTTCTTATGAAGTTAATTTTCCAAACCTGAAGTTTCCAAAAAAGTTACCATGCTGCTTCACTTCTTGGTACTGAGAGTTAGGATTTCTCAACATGAATTGCAGTCCTGGCAATGGGCAGACAGTAGTTGGGAGTTGGTACATAAGGTTTTAGTATTGGTCTTTGGTGAATTATTTATCAATGTAATGCTTGATTCCCTTATGAATCAGTACATACTTTCTCATTCTAAAAATAGATGCTGTCCCATTAACCCTGGAATTTTGTACATGATGCACTAACTAAAAGTAAGATATTCTATTGCTAAAAAGAACAGATAGTTGACAATCTTTATTAGAACGAAGCCATGAAAACTGTAAACCTAGCAATGTGTTATAAAACTGTCTCATAAAGTACATATAAATCACATTTACAGTAGTGTAAAAATGGATAAAAGCTTTGTTTTGGTATTACAAATCAGTTGCCTGAATGTGTGGATTTATTACTACAAATATATACAAGGAATTATAGTTGTGATCATTAAATCCGTTTTCTCTTGCGATCTCAGCTACACTTGAACATGTCTCCAGAGATGAAAAGCTAAGCATATTCACCCACCATGACAACTGGATTTCCAATACTATTTAAACTATAGCTGTTAAAACATACCACTATGGTCAATATACGTCAAGATTTCAGCTCATAAGCCATAGATGTGCTGAAGGTCTTTTGGGAAATTATTTTATTTAAATGAACTTTGTATACAAACTGAGAAATCTACAGTGTCAAATATAAACCTGAAACCTGTAAACAAATCAGTTCAGCTGTTTGTATCACACAATGTGAAATGCTACAGTAATGCAAAAAAACGCACTAATATTCCTCTGAAATGAATGTGGTGTTTCTTCTGTATTGTAATCCAGTTGCACTGTTCAGGAGCTGCTGCTGTTGTTTCTCTCTATGCTGTATCTACTTCAAAATCATCAGGTGTGGGGGGGAAATGACACTAATCAGATTGTGCCAGGATGCTGAAAACACTGGCTTTCCGCAGGGAGCAGCAAATGGGCATCATTCATGTAATATATGCAAAAGAATCTCAAACCATATAAATCAACTTAGCAGAGAAACCTGTGTGCAGGATACTCGATGAGCAGAATCACAAATATTTAGGAGTATACATTTTATACAGCCTGTATGCCTACGTATTTTAAAAGTCTAATGGGTCTAAAATCTCTTGAATAACCACTTTTCTATAAAGAACATTCTGGGTTTTATAATAAAGAATCTAATACCTCTGTATCATTTTGAATACATTTGGATGTAATGTAAAGAATGAGCATAGGCAGGACTTAATAAAGAAAGGTCAGTTCTGCTATAGTGATCACTGAAGCATAATGCAGTAAATGAGATATTTTTTTAAACTGCTCTATCCCAGAACATTCAAATATATATATTCAAGAAGTTGCAAAATGTTATACCTGATACATCTGCTGAAACCTGAGCCAACAGCCGTTTAAAGCTGACTTTACACCTGTATAAACATATTACAAATGTCAAATAATTTGTGGGAAAATGCTGATATGCAATTTTTACTTGCAATAGATCTGGTTTGCCAGTGCACTTTCTTTTCTAATATGATCCATGTTTCTTGTTATGATTTTGTGTTTGTGTCCCCATTTATCTTCCATTTACTAATGTTTTGAAGAAAATAATATTTAAATTGCAGGATAATTATTTTCTTAACTCCAAGCATTGATACAATTTGTCTTGCCCAGATTGCTTTTTTTTCTGCACACACAATGCCTTGCTGTTGTTTTTGTTATAAAATGTAGTAAACACATCAATTTATTCTGCACATTGTTTTTTCTCTTAAGGTTTGATTCATTAATCCCGACCTCTTGCATTCCTTTTGGTAATGGTACATTTCTCAGGCAGCACCTAGAGGAAAGTGAGACTATAACTTTTTTTCCTGTACAATCTATAGTACCTGCTATAACACCAGCCTGTCATTGCCAAAAAAGGTATTTTCTCGGGAGATGTTGAGACTTTTTTTTTCCACAATACTGTTTTTAGACTCATAGACTCATAGACTTTAAGGTCAGAAGGGATCACTATGATCATCTGGTCTGACCTCCCGCATGATGCAGGCCACAAAGCCGTCCCTACCCTTTCCCTTGACTCTGCTGTTGAAGTCCCCAAATCCTGTGGTTTAGAGACTTCAATTAGCAGAGAATCCTCCAGCTAGCGATCCCTGCCCCATGCTGCGAGGAAGGCGAAAAACCTCCAGGGCCTCTGCCAATCTACCCTGGAGGAAAATTCCTTCCCGACCCCAAATATGGCGATCAGTAAAACCCCGAGCACGTAGGCAAGATTCTCCAGCCTGACCCTCATTAGCCATTATACTATTTACCTGCCATGGCACGCTGTTCCTTTGACTAAAATCACGTTATCGCATTAAACCGTTCCCTCCATAAACTTATCTAGCTTAATCTTAAAACCAGACAGGTCCTTCGCCCCCACCGTTTCCCTCGGAAGGCTGTTCCAATATTTCACACCTCTGACGGTCAGAAACCTTCATCTAATTTCAAGCCTAAACTTCCCCACGGCCAGTTTATATCCATTCGTTCTCATGTCCACATTAGTACTGAGCTGGAATAATTCCTCTCCCTCCCTGGTATTTATCCCTCTGATATATTTAAAGAGAGCAATCATATCCCCCCTCAGCCTTCGTTTGGTCAGGCTAAACAACCCGAGCTCCTCGAGTCTCCTTTCATACGACAGGTTTTCCATTCCTCTGATCATCCTAGTGGCCCTTCTCTGTACCCGTTCCAGTTTGAGTTCATCTTTTTTAAACATGGGAGACTCTTAAAAGTGACTCTTTAACCTGTATTTTTCAGTAAATTCTTTCTAAAGCAAACAGGATGTAATTCACTCCAGCCAAGGTTTGCACATCAGTATAACAGAACCTTGGAGATAAAATTTATACACAGCAAAAAACAAAATTATTTTTCATTTAAGAAGTCAACCTCTTGCTCTGTTACAGAAAGCAGCTCAGACTGACTTGTGTCTGTATTCAGTACTAATGCTAAAACAGAGTTGCAGCTCTGTGCTCTATTCCATATTTAATAAGCTAGACAGTATAAATAAATGAGTAAGCAAAAGTCAAATGCTGTGCATAACTCACATCATCTGTCTACTTTTAATTTATTGTCCGTCTCAGTGGGGCAGTATGCAGAACTTTGCCTTCCCATCTTCCTATATTGCTAATTCTAATTCCTCTTTTCCCAATGCTGTCCCTGCCGCATTTCTGGCTGGTCAAATGTGTTGAGTTACTTGCCAAACTCACTCCATTCATTAGGTGCTTGAGGATTAAAGTGACAATGGAAACAAACACAATCTATCTCTTTAAAGATTAAACTAGAGCCTAATCTGGTGAATAAGATCAGGGAAGGGGAAACTTTCCAAATTCAGATTTTTAAGTCCAGACAGGCTTCATTAAATTATCAGCTTATTTTATTCTGAAAGGGAGAGGGGTTTTTTTTGTTTGTTTTTTTTTGTTTTAGTTGTATGAGCTTTCACAAAACTGTGGCTAGTTGGATATATTCTGCTGCTATACATATGTGATGTTTGAGTGTTTGCTAGATGGATTTTGATGGGAGATTTTTCAGGATGGTTAGAAAGAGACCAAGTAGTCCACTGGTTTTAATAATTTTCCTTTTTTTTTTAACTAATTTATTGATTTTCCAGACTCATTCTTCTTTAACCTTAAGACAGGCTTCATTCTTAATTTTTTTGCCTTTTTCCACAATATAGAATTCAAGTGAGCAGAGATTTGTGGCACTGAAGTTACGGCTACAAGTTCTGAAGTTTGTAGTTCTGCAAGAGTCTTTTAATTGTTCATATAGTGGAGCAGGGTAATGATTCAGTAGTATCACTTGAATTTCTCATATTGTCAGTCAGATCTGGGCATATAGTACAGATATGCCGTTTCTAGACAACATCTGAGGGCGTGTGTGTAAATATTGGTGCCGAGCTTGCAAATTTTATTAATAGTGCAAAAATAGCAAATACCTTTGGATATAGCAGCTGTGTCAACATGGGAAAAATTCTGCATATCAAATGTTGTCTAGGAGAGGAGGCACCAGGCACCTTATGATAGTTCTTTTTGTTTGGTTGTTGGTTTTTAGTTGTGCTATTATTAGTCTGTTATTTAAGAAGTTTTTAGTGAAGTGTTTGGCTTTTTTTTTTTTTTTTTTTTTAAATGGGTTCTTCCTAGCAAAGAGTCTGGTTTGTGTTAGAGAACTTTCCGAACTGATCAGCATCAGTGATAAACTTTTTTGAGTAAAGTCACCCACTAATCGTTATTTGACTTCAGTTCAGATACTTTTTTTCCCCTGCTCTTTCCCTGACTATTTTATATTTAGTATAACAAAATAATTCGTCAAGAAAAGGTGCTCTTGGTCAGCTTTTTAAATGCAAAGAAAGGCTGTTTCTCTCATTTGTGTTTGCTTATTGGATACATTTTAATATCTAAAAATTCTTAAATGTAGCAGGTTATGGAGGTGGCAGGGGGATACTTTTTGAGATTTGGCTCTGAAGCAATTTTCTGATGGCTTGATTTTGCAATTTTGAGCTCCCTATTTCCTTTATCCTTTGGGCATGCTCTTTCTGTTGGTCCTAATGGGCAAATTCAGAAAAGAAAAGTTTATTGCGTGAAAAGCAGGCAGCTTCCAGCGTTTGAGCATCTTGTTTGCCACTTTGCTGTGCACTTCACTGTAGTTGATGCACTTCTGCTGTCATGTTGTTAGATCACAAGCTTAGCAGGTTAGGACTGGCTTGGTAAATGTGTAGGAGATCCCGTCACCGCTCTTAGGTGCCCTTCTGAATTCCCTTGTGGTGTCAGATGATGTATTCTTCACTTTCCATTCTAAACTACTGTGTTGCTTGAGCCCTGCTAAATTCACTTATGTATGAAAATGTGTAACCTAATATGTAGGTATTTTTTGAAGAGAAAAAATTGTTCACAGGTTTCACTTGTGCTTAATTATTTACCCATAAGAACAACTGGCTCTAATGTACAGAGTACACATTTTTCCTTTAACTTTGTTTATGTTTAGAAGATACAAGAATAACAAAGCAAATGAAAAAGAGCAGATTCAATGGCATCCAGGTTTTACCCGGAGGTGTATTTTTACCTTTAGTAGTGGCTAAAAAGTACCTTTATGTAAATTAAACTTAAATGTCAATTTTGTAAAATGCCTTGGAATTCTTTGGGATGAAAAATACTACAGTAAAAGCTGTTTTAACCGGCACTTCACCAACTAGAAAGCTCTATAAACTGCCATTTCTGATCTTCATTGAAAGTCTGGTTTATAGTTCAGTTGATGCCGGACTGGCGGGGGGGTGCAGAGCATGGGCTCTGGGAGGAGGCTTGGGACACAAGAGGAGGTGCGGGGTGCTGGATCCGGGTGGCGCTCATCTCGGGCGGCTCCCTGTAAGTGGTAACTTTTCCAGGCTGGTCCTAGACAGCTCTGCGCCAGGCAGCTCTGCGCACTGCCTCCACCTGCCTCTGCCTCTTCCTGTTCCTGGCCAATGGGAGCTGCGGAGCCAGAGTGGGGGCAGCACGCAGAGCCACCTACCATGCCTCCGCCTAGGAGCAGCCGGGACAGGTCACCACTTACAGGGACCCGCCCAAGGTAAGTACCCACCCATGTGAGTACCCTCCGGATCCAGTGCCCCCTCCCACACCCAACCCCCCTCACAGAGCCAATGCCCCCCCCCCCCCCCAAACTCCCTCCCTCTCAGTTAACCGGCATTTTTCACTTACCAGCACCTCCCATTTCGCCAACATGCTGGATAAAACAGCTTTTACTGGGTATAAATATAAGATATTATTAGTGTAAATGGAACGGGTGTCCTACACATTTTTGCTGTTTGCTTCTACCAGACCAGTACTTGAACACTAAAGTAGAAAACGCACATTGGTTGTACTAGTGATGTTGTGAACATTTTTTTTCCGAGGGATTTTATAACTTAACAATAATAACAACTAGTCCTACATAGTTTATGTACTTGTGGTAAAGTTGGCCTTCTGTCATAACACATACAGATTCCATAATTTCCAATTACTTTTAAAATTACCTTGGACTTTTGACCTTTTGAAATTTAAATGGCTATAAAGGTAAGTGGATGTGTCCTTGTGGATGGATAAGTCATTGAACAAACTTTACTGAGAGCCTTGAAGGAAGTTAAGCTCTGCACTGCCCAGAAAGCTCAGGCTAATATAGAGTGGAACAGTACTAATGTTTAAAATTGGAGATAGAAATGAACATTTGAACCACTTCCAAGTTAAGGATATTTAGTTAGGGATCTAAACGTGGGCCTATCTCTTGCAGTTCAGTTGAGATCCTCAGTTGAAAATCATAAAGTATTTCAATAAATAATGTATCCCCAAAACACCTCTGTGAGGGTAGATAAATATTGTGCCAATAAATAGTAGTCTCTAATGGTTCTTAAAACTCCCTAAATACATATTTATGTCATCTACATTTTAAAGTTTTTATTAATATGGCATGTTAGAGGTAGACAGATAGTCTTTCAGGTCAACTCTTATTGTTAGAGCAAATGTATTATAACTTTTTAAAAAATTAACCCCTTCACTGCCCGATAGTTGCTTAGTGAACATATAGCAAAGCAGTATGGTACCTATATGGCACCATGGTCATAGCACCATTATCAACATGTCCTGTTGAAGTTTTGCATATGAAGAAAACTAAAAAAGGAACAACAAAAATATATGTGTATTGTCACGATTGTCATGCAAACCAACAAGAGCAAGATAATTCACTGTTAAGCATAGTGCTTCATCTGTAACTCATTCCATTCCGCATAGGTATTGCAGAAATTATAGAAGGAAGCATGATCTTGCATCCTATATGATCTGCAATACTTAAGCACAGTAGAAAGATTTAAGAAAAAGTAGCAGCTTGTAGTTCAATATCATTTTTTTGTTGGTCTCCGTTTTACAGCTTTAATTTTAAACAGTTTTTTGTTGCAAATTGTTTGATATTTAAAAAAATCTATTTTATGCCTGTTCATATTTCATTCATTAAATCAGAAACTTTAACTCCCCCCACCTGTGGAAATGAGTCAAGACAACATGATGTAATTTATTACTTTAATCTTTGCTATTCTTTGACTTTTAAAAAAAGAATTAAAAATATAAAGCCTTGCTGTTGAGATAAAAAAGGATTTTTGATGTATCTGGAGACTTAAAAAAACAAAAACTAAAAATTTTACAGCTTCAAAGTGTTTCTCAAATGTTGCATTTTCAAGGACATTTTATTTATGTGTATCTTTTTCCAAGTTTCTGTCTTTCCTTGCTTTCCTTGTTGCTCTGTCCAACTTAGTGGTATCTTAATGATTCTGGGTGAAATTCTGGCCCATTTAAAGTGAACGGCAAAACTCCTATTGATTCAAATGGCTCCAAGATTTCAGCTGCTGTACTTGAAATCCCCCAGAGGTATTTACAGGTTTGAGTTTGCTGTGTTTTTGTCAACATTTCCACTATAAACTCCTTGTTTTCAGGATTTTGCAACTCTGTTACTATAATCTATAGTTGGATCATTGCAGTAAAATTTTATCCCTTGGGCCAGATTTGTTAGATGTTGAATTATGGTAACTTCATAAAAAGAACAGGAGTACTTGTGGCACCTTAGAGACTAACAAATTTATTAGAGCATAAGCTTTTGTGGACTACAGCATATGCATCCGAAGAAGTGGGCTGTAGTCCACGAAAGCTTATGCTCTAATAAATTTGTTAGTCTCTAAGGTGCCACAAGTACTCCTGTTCGTTTTGCAGATACAGACTAACACGGCTGCTACTCGGTAACTTCAAAGTTACTTCCCTTTCCCCTTAACAACCTTCTGAGTGGTCCGTTTTAGATGTCATACACATGGTTCTTTCCATCTTTAATTGTGATTTTTTTTTACTTAAATTATTCAGTGTCATAATCCTTGTCCACATTTGTTGTTTTAAACGTAGAATTTATGTTGTTTTGAATTTTTTCGCTATTTCGTAGTTTCGTTTGCTCCAGTAGACCCTGTAATACATAGGTATCAAATGTGCTACGCTACCTAAGTTAAGAATGTCAAGGTATCAAAATACAGTTTGATGTTACTTTAAAGTAAATACTCAGTTCTTGATGGTGTGCAGCCTGCTTCTAAACACCATCAAAGCAGCAATATGTTTTTACTCTCTGAATGACCCCTCCAGTGTAGTCTCGGCAAAGTGGCATTCACATAGCCTGAGGATGCATACTTCACATCTTATTCTTCTCTTTTTCCTTTAAAATAAATAAATAAATAAAATGCCCATCCTAATTCAGATGGTTCTGGGTTGAGTGGGCATTCTTAGCACTCAAGTGGTTAAGACAGCTGTGTGCTTTTTACCCAGTGCAGTGTTTTGAAAGTTCACATATTGAGAAGCATTTTTTTTTTTTTTTTTTTTTGCTCATTGTAAAGGCACAACATACATTAGCACTGTGTGCACTCAGAATGATTTACAAAGGGTAAAATAAATGTGTAATCTTACTTATTGTCAAAAATTATCAAATACATGATAACAGGAAGCTTGGATGCTACAATACGTTGATTAAGAGGCCTTTTGCAAGGATTGTAGTAAAAGAAATATGCCCAGAATCTCTAGGCAGCAAGCATTTGGATTCAGCCCATTTTTATCCTTTAAACATTGTACAGCATTGAATTGTATACAGAGCAAAAGAACACTTGTTTAGTCCTTGTCTACACTACACAGTTTTGTCAACAAAAGTCAGCTTTTGTCGACAAAACAGTGGAAGTGTACATGCTGAAATGCTCCTCCTGCTGATGTAACTCCCCTGCTATGCCAACGTAATAAAACCACCTCAACAAAAGGCATAGGGCTTATGTTGGTGTAGAACAGGGGTTGGCAACCTTTCAGAAGTGGTGTGCCAAGTCTTCATTTATTCACTCTAATTTAAGGTTTCGCGTGCCGGTAATACATTTTAACATTTTTAGAAGGTCTCTTTCTATAAGTCTATATTATATAACTAAACTATTGTATGTAAAGTAAACAAAGTTTTCAAAATGTTTAAGAAGCGTCATTTAAAATTAAATTAGAATGCTGATCTTACGCCGCCAGCCTGCTCAGCTCGCTGCCAGCCTGGGGTTCTGTTCACCTCGGCCGGCAGAGGGCTGATCAGGGCCTGCGCCCCAGACCTGGGGAGGAGGGGGGTGTTTCAGGGGTCAGGGCAGAAGGCTGGGGTGTGTGTGTGGGGGTTTTCAGAGATCAGGGCAGAGGGCTGGAGAGCGTGGGGGGTGCAAGGCAGAAGGCCGGGTGGGGGGGGCGGGGGGGGTTCAGGGCAGAAAGCTGAGTGTGTGGGGGGTTCAGGGCAGCGGGATGGGGCTGTGGGGGTGCAGGGCAGAAGGCTGGGTGTGTGTTGGGGTGGGGGGGTTCAGGGCAGAAGGCTGGGGTGCTCCTCTCGTGGGGTGCTCCCAACCCCCTGCCCTGAGCGGCTCATGGCAGGGGACTGGAAGGGATATGCCCTGTTCCACCCCCTTCCCCCAGGCTCCGTCCCTACCTCTCTCTGTGTCCTCTACGGAGATGTGTGCACGCTGCAAATAGTGGCAAACCTTATTGTCTCTAAATACCTGAAGGGTCTGTGTATTCAATTAAAATAGCCAGCAATATTTTAAATTTGTTCTTATTCATACTCCTTCCTCAATATTTTATTTCCACAAAATGTTGCTGACTAATTATTCAAATATATTAACTTCTGATAAACAGCAAAATCATGAATAACAACCTTTTACTGGAGTATAGTATTAATATAAAAGTTAATGTCCAGACCTAGGCTGTTGGACAGAATGTAGCATTGCCTGTTTTGGCACTGCAGAAGCCTTAATCCAGAGGCCGAGAGATTCCGTATCCGAGATGCCAAAAGGCCCAGAATTTATAATGACATAAGATGAAAATGTTTAGGAAATGATTTAGGCTTTATCCACAAAAAGGGTTTGCTAGTTCAGTTACATGGTATAGCTATACCAGGAGGAGGGAGCTGGACAGGGGGGAGGTGCTCTGCAACTGTGAGGACTATTTCCCATCCCTCCTGAAGTCATGGCTGGGCTGAGTCCACTGGCTCCCTGGATGCTTTCAAGCTGACTGGGGTCCTGTTTGGTGTTTTCTACTGGATCCCTGATTTTATCCCTGTGACCTTCACTTCTGTCCCTGTTTTTTCATTTGTTGTCCCCCATGATCAGTTGATGCCTGGGTCCAGTGGCTCTTCCACATAAGCCATGGGGTTGGTGGTATTTATTGATGGGCTGGCCTACACCACCCATTCCCAGAGCTTCAATAGGTATATGGTATAGTTGTAGCGGCAAATCCTTTGAGTGGAGTTGTCCCTTATGTCAGCAAAAGAGTGCTTTTGACAATATAGTTTATACCTTTGAACAAAATAAGCTGCACTGGCATGAAGGCTGTGGTAGAATAGCGATGTTTGTTTGTTTTTCACACTCCTAACCAACACAGCTTTGTTAGCAAAACTTTTCAATGTAGTTCAGGCTGCAAAATTTTTGTAACTCTCGTAAGGAGAATATCTCCCACACTGTCTGTCTAATATCACTATAACAGGGAATAAGGCACTTTTGATAGCACTGCTATACAGCCAAAATGCTTCTGAAATAAATGTAGTCAAACTTTACTAATTCTGGGTCACTGAGAACGAAAATGATGCTTAAAATTGTTGATTGGCTCCAGTTTTCAAGATATACTATTGGGTCAGTATATACGACCCTTGACTTGGGAATGGCGGAGGATAAGTGAGTTATGAAGGGAAGGGATCTCAATTTAAACCAGAAATGACTAAAATACATCTTTGACTGGATCTATGCATAAATCTATGACTGGGTATGGACAGTACTTGCTTTTTAGGCAAAACAATGAATAATGCAATCTGAAGCTGGTATTGCGTCATACATGATATGAATTGCATCATGTTATTCCTAGAAGTCATGGATGATGCAATCATAACGAAGCTTACATCACTCTGCTGAACAAATTGCCCTATATCAGCTC
Organism: Trachemys scripta elegans; assembly: GCF_013100865.1. Taxonomy (NCBI): domain Eukaryota; kingdom Metazoa; phylum Chordata; order Testudines; family Emydidae; genus Trachemys; species Trachemys scripta. The sequence continues at coordinate 36,716,632 of NC_048306.1, forward strand.
TAGAAATCATACAGTGTCGTGCTCTCTTATTTGTCAGTGTTTGATTTTGCAAAGGGACACATTTCTGTTTAGCCAAAGTGAGCAGAGATGCCTCGTACTTGTGTGAACAGTGCAGATAACTTCTGCTATGTTTGTGGTGAAGTGACTTTTGCATCACAAAAGCGCAGTATAACCACTATGGTTAAGAAAGCCTATCACCTTTATTTTGGCTGCAAAATTGGAGATCAGGTGGGCCCCACACATATGCTGCAACACTTGTGCAACAAATCTTCGCCAGTGGTTGAACAGGAAAAGGAAATCTGTGCCTTTTGCAGTGCCAATGATTTGGAGAGAGCCAACAGATCATACCAGCAATTGTTACTTCTGCATGGTGCCTCCAGTTGGGAAAGGTGAGTCAAAGAAGAAAAAGTGGACTGTGCATTATCCAAACATTCCATCAGCTGTACGCCCAGTACCCCACGGAGAAGGACTGCCGGTTCCTGATGCACCAGAATCATTCTCACTTGAGTCAGACGAGGAAGAGGAAGAGGATGAAACTTCTGGTCCTGAACCATCAATGTCACAGGACCCACATTTTCTCCCATCCTCCTCCTCTGAACCACACCTCATAACACAAGGTGAACTGAATGACCTTGTCAGGGATTTGGAACTACCCAAAAGTAAGGCAGAGCTGTTGGGCTCCAGACTACAGCAGTGGAATCTCCTGGCAGGTGATGTTAGGGTTTCCATGTTCCGTGACCATCAAAAGGATCTTGTCCCATTCTTCTTCATGGAAGGTGATCTTGTAGCCTGCAACAACATCGATGGTGTGATGGCAGCCCTCAACATCGTTCACGATCCAGATGAGTGGAGACTGTTCATTGATTCATCGAAGACGAGTCTTAAAGCTGTTTTACTGCATAATGTTTTGCCATCAATTCCAGTTGGTCATGCAGTCCATATGAAGGAAACCTATGACAGCATGAAACAACTTTTGAGGTGCATAAACTATGACCAACATCAGTGCCAGCTTTGTGGCGATTTGAAGGTTGTTGCTCTCTTGCTTGGTCTGCAGACTGGATACACAAAGTACTGCTGTTTTCTCTTCGAATGGGATAGTCGTGCAAGAGATTCCCACTACATCAAGAAAGATTGGCCACTGCGACAGTCATTGGAGCCTGGAAGGAAAAGTGTTCAGCATCCACCACTTGTTGAATCAAGGAAGATTTTGTTACCACCCTTACACATCAAGCTGGGTCTGATGAAGAACTTTGTCAAGGCCGTTGACAAAACACAAGCAGCTTTCAAGTACCTCAGTGGAAAATTTCCAAGATTAAGTGAAGCTTTGTTGGTCCTCAGAGTCGTGAACTTCTTCGAGATGATGCATTTGACCATGCACTGCGTGGCAAGGAAAAGACGGAATGGAAAGCCTTCCAGTTAGTGGCAATAAATTTTCTCGGAAACAACAAGGCAGACAACTACAGGTTGTTGGTGGAAAAACCTCCTCAAGGCATACAAAAGCCTTGGTTGCAACATGTCACTAAAGATACATTTTTTGCACTCTCATCTAGATTTTTTTCCACCGAACTGCGGAGCAGTGAGCGACGAGCACGGCGAGCGATTTCACCAGGACATTGCAACAATGGAGAAATGCTATCAGGGCAAATGGAGCCCATCAATGCTTGCAGACTATTGCTGGACAGTGACAAGAGATGCTCCATTTAATGAATACAAGAGACAAGCCAAGAAGCGCCGAGTAGACACTGAATAGGACTAAACTATGTACAGAATAGTTTTTTGCCTTTTGTTTCATAATACATTTGATTTATATAACCCTTTTGCTGATTTTTAAAATGTTACATAAACAGGACAGGTGAAATATTATCATGTAAAGCAACCATAAACACATGTAAAGACCTAGGTTTACAATTTATGATTAAAACTCTACTATCTACACAATATACATAGACATAAAATGTAAAAACTTAAATCTCTTAGAAACAGTAGCCAATCAGTCATATTTGAATTCAGCACATCAAAATACATAATAAATAGCACATTTTATCTCTGAAGCAGACCACTTCTCAAAAATTTTAAACCAGTGTAGTTTGCGAACATAGTGTTGCCAGTCTAGAAATCTTTATGATGGCTATCTAGAGTCCTTTGTTTACAGTCTCACACACTAGTCTCTTGACCTTAACAACTAGATCTGATGTTCTCTTTGTGAAGGTTATCTTGCAAGCCATGTGTGATCCTAATTGCTCAGCTCCCTTACATGGGGGTTGTGCTTCTTACTCAATTTCCACACACAGAAACTTTGTAGGGTTCTACAAACTACAGGTTCTACATTTAGAATTCTAGGTTTTACAGGAAGCAACTGCCACATTTAGGAGGACAGCATAGCCTTTTTATAACCTCACCTCCTGATACTCAGTGCTGTGAAAGAGAGCTTACGCAGTGCCTATTGGATACTGCTTTCTAGAAAGTATCCATAAAGCTCAGCTGTGCGAGGTGCCCATCGCACAAGTGTGAATATGCAGAGGCAATGCACTCAAAGAACTACCATAATTGGTGATTAATCTTTCATTAAAAGGCTTAACAGTAGTGGAAATTCAGGAATGACTGATTTGAGGCTGCTTGCAAGGAAGTGATGAATCTCCAGGTAACCCCATCATCATCATCATTTGTGATGGGAGAATCCTAACCAAAATAGAAAAATAGATTATACTGTGAGAAAAAGAAAATTTCTGTCTTAAGGCAATACTGGCCTTACCTTGCACTTCTAGATCTGCAAATGTAGGATAAGGGAGTTGTCTGGTTAAAATTATGCTTTGAAGAATTAGATTTTTATCGGTAAACGGTAATTGTTGATTTCACCATACACACAAAAACAGACAAAAATGTTTCCATTGCTAATAACTGAAATGTTCAGACAGGTAAAGTAAGAAAAAATGCTGCTTAAGAATTTAAGAACTTAAAAAAAGAAGTACCTCAAAGTATGACTAAATTAAGACACACATGACTTCTAATTTCATTTAATTTTATCACTGTTGTCTGATTTATGGAATAAACAAAATCGTTACATTTTTTCTTTTAGTTGCTTTAAAGTACCATGGTTGTGAGCATAGTGGAGTGGAAATGCCAATTACAGACTGTGGTAAGGGATTACAGAATGCAGAGTCTGGTAAGGGATTACAGTATTTTGGGGAGCACGTGTGAGTGAAAATTAGGCATGTTATATGCAAGATTTTGGGGGGAGGGTGTTGTGACATAGCAACTGCTGCTTTCCATAAACTAGCAGGGTGGTGGCATGGTGTAATTTAGCACATATAGCCAAAAATCACATATGTGTCTGAGACTTGCTGCGTGATGTTGCAGTCCAGACTAACTAGGAATATGGCGAGATTCTGCTCTTTCAGCAGAAACATACATGTGCTTGAGAAAATGATATTCCCAGTTAGGAATTATCAGTGTACTATCAAGAAAGAAAATTCTAGGAATGAGGTACCTTGAATTAACAAAACTGATGAAATTTATCTTTAGCTGTGGAGCCAGTAATTTAAAATATGCTATGTTTCAGAGTAACAGCCGTGTTAGTCTGTATCCGCAAAAAGAAGAACAGGAGTACTTGTGGCACCATATGCTATGTGATTCAGAAAGGTATGCTCCTACTATGCGATCCATATGTGTGTATCTCTCAAAAGTACCTTAAATTAGATCTGTTCTTGGCTGAAGCACTCGAATTATTCTCAAGAGTCTTCAGCATAAATCCAGGTTTGCACATCTTTCCTGTTTCTAATGGTGGCTTTATTATTTGCAGAACCACAGTCAAATGCAAAGGGTCATCTCTGCTTATTTGCAACACTGAAGACTAAAAAGGTTACTTGTTTGTGATCAGAGGTTATGAACCTAGCACATAACACTCACAGTTTCTGTTTTTACCATATATACCAGCACAGTTATAATGGTATAAACCCCACTGGGGACATTCTTATTCCAGTAAAAGTGGCTTTTTTCCCCAATTTGGCTTAAATCCTTTCCTAAGCAACGAAAGTTAAACTGGGGGAAATAAAAAAGGAGGGAGGGATTTTTATATTAGAATAAATGTGTTTATGTGGGCTTTAATGCCAGTGTTACTCTATCCCTAACTTATCTTATCCTGGTATAACTTTCCTGTTGTAGGCAATCCCTTAACCTTGGTCACAAGGGCATAGACCAAGGATTCTTCCCCTGGTGATTTCTGTGGCAACGAAGATACAATTGGCATACAAAATGGGAGAAGTCTAAGGACCCAAAGAGAAAACTTGAGTTGAGCTTATGGGCATAGTGATGATATTGAGCTTGAAATCTTGCATAACTGAAACTCCCAGTGCTACTTCCATGGATTTCATACTGTTGGAGGCAGGAAACAGTGGAATTAATCATGAGGCTCTCAAAGAAGGAAGAATTCTTCTTCGAGTGATTGCTCATGTGTATTCCACAATAGGTGTGCTGCTTGCCACGTGCATTGGTGCCGGAAGTTTTCCCCTAGCAGTACCCATAGGGGAGCGCCCCAGCGACCCCTGGAGTGGTGCCTCCATGGCACAATATAAAGAGCGATGCACGCGCTCACCAACCTCAGTTCCTTCTTGCCACCAGTGAAGGTGCTTCGGAACTGCTCTGCTCCAGCTTTGCTGTGGCTCATCCCCAAAACTGCTTGTTCGTTTAGTATATGGTACCTGTAGTTAGTTAGTTGTTTCGTTAGGTTAGTTAGATAGAGCGCCGGGGCAAGCCCCGTGCCCAGGGTTTTAAGTCGTGCAACACTTGCAGGCGATCTGTGCCACTGAGTGACCCGCACACGGACTGTCTGCGCTGTTTGGGGGAAACCCAACTCAGCAATCGCTGCAAGATTTGCAAGTTGTTTAAGCCTCGGAACAAGAGAGAAAGGGACATTAGGCTCTGGACTATTCTGATGGAGTCAGCGTTGACCCCGGTTCCGGCGTGGCACGCCAAGTCAGCACCGAGCACTGCAGTGTCGGTGCGCAGCGACCCTTCGGCGCCATCGACTAGTCGGCACAACTCCCAGACTACGGGGCATGCCAAGACATCTAGGAAGAGGCCTTCTTCACCACGGCACCGGAGTAAACCCAGAACAGAGGCTAGACCCATGTTGGGCAGTCGTCGATCCCCACCGGCCTCTAGGCCTCCAAGTCTGCAGGCGGCCCAGGATGTTATGTCCATGCCGGTACCAAGAGCACCGCCGATGTCGGCCCCACACTCCAAGGCAAGCCGCCGCTGGGATCCCGCAGTCGCCCCCGGCTCAGTCGAGGGAACGTTCCTGACGCCATTCTCCACCCAGCGACCATCCAGGGCAAAGTCAACGTGGATCGCCCTCGATGCCTACCAGGCTGTCTGATTGGGTTCCATCTGACCAAGACTCTCACCACCGCAGCACCTCAAGGAGCGAACACCGATGGGACCGAGGCAGACAACTCCAAAGGTCCTCGTCTCAAAGGGCTTAGGAATAGTGGCAGCGTGATGGATGGGAATAAAGGAGGGGAGGGTTGACATTACCGTATCCGAGGTAGAAGCCAAACTCGAACAGCTTAATGGGACTAAATCGGGCGGACCGGATGATCTTCATCCGAGAATATTAAAGGAACTGGCGCAAGAAATTCAAAGCCCGTTAGCAATTATTTTTAATGAATCGGTAAACTCGGGGGTGGTACCGTTTGACTGGAGAATAGCTAATGTGGTTCCTATTTTCAACAAGGGGAAAAAAAGTGATCCGGGTAACTACAGGCCTGTTAGTTTAACATCTGTAATATGCAAGGTCTTGGAAAAAATTTTGAAGGAGAAAGTAGTTAAGGACCTTGAGGTCAATGGCAATTGGGATAAATTACAACACAGTTTTACGAAAGGTAGATTGTGCCAAACCAACCTGATCTCCTTCTTTGAGAAAGTAACAGATTTTTTAGATAAAGGAAATGCGGTGGATCTAATATACCTCTATTTCAGCAAAGCGTTTGATACGGTACCGCATGAGGAATTATTGGTTAAATTGGAAAAGATGGGGATCGATATGAAAATCCAGAGGTGGATAAAGAACTGGTTAAAAGGGAGACTGCAGTGGGTCATACTGAAAGGTGAACTGTCAAGTTGGAGGGAGGTTACCAGTGGAGTTCCTCAAGGTTCGGTTTTGGGTCCGATTTTATTTAATCTATTTATTACTGACCTCGGAACCGAATGTAGGAGTGTGCTGATAAAGTTTGCGGATGACACAAAGTTGGGAGGTATTGCCAATTCGGAGAAGGATCGGGATATCCTGCAGGGAGATTTGGATGACCTTGTAAACTGGAGTAATAGTAATAGGATGAAATTTAATAGCGAAAAGTGAAAGGTTATGCATTTAGGGATGACTAACAAGAATTTTAGTTATAAGCTGGGGATGCATCGGTTGGAAGTAACGGAAGAGGAGAAGGACCTCGTTGATCGCAGGATGACTATGAGTCGGCAATGTGACGTGGCCGTGAAAAAAGCTAATGCGGTCTTGGGATGCATTAGGCGAGGTATTTCTAGTAGGGATAAGGAGGTTCTGGTTCCGTTATACAAGGCACTGGTGAGACCTCATTTGGAGTACTGTGTGCAGTTCTGGTCTCCCATGTTTAAAAAGGATGAATTCAAACTGGAACAGGTACAGAGAAGGGCCACTAGGATGATCCGAGGAATGGAAAACCTGTCGTATGAAAGGAGACTCGAGGAGCTCGGTTTGTTTACCTTAACCAAAAGAAAGCTGAGGGGGGATATGATTGCTCTCTTTAAATATATCAGAGGAATAAATACCAGAGAGGGAGAGGAATTATTTCAGCTCAGTACTAATGTGGACACGAGAACAAATGGATATAAACTGGCCGTCGGGAAGTTTAGGCTTGAAATTAGACGAAGGTTTCTAACCATCAGAGGGGTGAAGTTCTGGAACAGCCTTCCGAGGGAAACAGTGGGGGCGAAAGACCTCTCTGGCTTTAAGATTAAGCTTGATAAGTTTATGGAGGGGATGGTTTGATGGGATAAAGTGATTTTAGTCAATAGATCAATAACGTGCCATCGCTGGTAATTAGTAACAATGGTCAATGATGGGATATTAAAAGTTACTACAGAGAACTTTTTCCGGAGGGTCTGGCTGGAGAATCTTGCCCGCATGCTTGGGGTTCAGCTGATCGCCATATTTGGGGTCGGGAAGGAATTTTCCTCCAGGGTAGATTGGCAGAGGCCCTGGAGGTTTTTCACCTTCCTTCGCAGCATGGGGCAGGGGTCACTTGCTGGGCAGGGGTCGCTTGCTGGAGGATTCTCTGCGACTTGAAGTCTTTAAATCATGATTTGGGGACTTCAACAGCGGAGTCAAGGGAAAGAATTATTCCCGGAGTGGGTGGGTCAGCTTTTGTGGCCTGCATCATGCGGGAGGTCAGACTAGATGATCATAATAGTCCCTTCTGACCTTAAAGTCTATGAGTCAAAGGGGCTATCGCAGCCAGTCACGGCACGAACATCAACGTCATTCCCGTTCGGCGTCCCGCTCCAGAACCCCGCCACGGCACCGCCTTTGCAGCCCCAGGGGTCAATCGCTGGTGTCTCGCCGTCGCCAGAGCAGCTGTTACTGATGGCACGGTGCTTCATAAAGATAAGGTCCAGCTCTGCCCATACCCTTCGTTCCTCCCGAAGGTGGTCTCCACCTATCACATGGGTCAGGACATTTTTCTGCCGGTCCTCTGCCCCAAACCCCATGCGTCCAGTGAGGAGCGCTGCCTCCAAACTCTGCATGTGAGACGGGCTCTGGCTTTCTGCCTGGAATGGACTAAGCCATTCAGAAAGTCCTCGCAACTGTTCATTGCCTTGGCCGAGCACATGAAAGGTCGGCCGATCTCCACTCAGCGGCTCTCCAAGTGGATCACTTGTGCATCCGTACCTGTTATGACCTGGGGGGAATCCCTCCGCCGCCAATTGTGAGGGCACACTCGACTCAGGTGCAGGCCTCGTCGGCTGCCTTTTTGGCCCATGTCCCCATTCAGGAAATTTGTAGGGCTGCCACGTGGTCTTCAATTCACACGTTCACATAACATTATGCAATTGTCTCTCAGACCAGGGAGGATACCAGGTTCGGAAGAGCCGTTCTCAATCATGAGAGGTGGGAACCTCTAACAGATACAGCTTGGAATCACCTGTTGTGAAATACACATGAGCAATCACTCGAAGAAGAAAAGACAGTTACCTTTTCCATAACCGGTGTTCTTCGAGACATGTTGCTCATGTTTATTTCACATCCCACCCTCCTCCTCCTCTGTCGGAGTTGTCTGACAAGAATGAACTGAGGGTGGACAGAGTGCGCAGCTCCCTTATACTGTGCCATGGAAGTGCCACTCCAGGGGTTGCTGGGGCGCTCCCCTATGGGTACTGCTAGGGGAAAAACTTCCAGCACCAGTGCACATGGCAAGCACACAAACCTATTGTGGAATAGACATGAGCAACACATCTTGAAGAACACCAGTTACGGAAAATTTTTGCCCATAATACTGAATTTCCCTTTGTATTATAGTAAGAGTTATGGACACGTACTGTGAGGGTTAAATGAAAGCCTGTTGCCCCAGCGTGACAGATTATAAAGAATGAAAACATATTTGTCATATAGGAGTTGCCTTGTTAAAACTTCCATAAATCTTAATTCCAATACTTGGGTGAGTTCAATCATTTATGAAATGGTAGATCATACATGCAGATATAAAATGTAGGGTATAGAGTGAATCACATGTTGATATACACTTGTTATTTTTAGTGTAGGTCAAATACTTATATTCACGTGCATTACTTTTTTTTCATTCTATTTATTCTAATACAATTATTAGAGGGAAAATTATTACATTTTGTTGGTTCATCATCATTGGAACTGTGGCTTTTCTGATGTAATTAACCATCCAAAGTAATGAATTCTAAATTGCATTTTCAATTACTTGTAACTAAAATTATCTTGAACTAAAAAAATTCATTTTGTCCCATAGAAAGCTTCATTGCTTTATCACTGTTGTTGTACTAGAGCTTTAGATTAGGGTAACTTAGTTTTTAAATTAAATGTCAAATATAATTTGCCAGTGGAAACATGAAGTGTATGGCTGTACTCTGAGGGGAAAAAGCCAGCTCAGCATCCTTTAATATTGATATATACATAAAATCAGCTTTCCACCCAATTAGATCATGTCTGGCAGAATGTGGAATGTAATTTTACATATACATGCATACTTACACTGCTGTAAATAGAAAGAATAAACAGTACCTAAGGCTAAAGTTTTGTCACAGATGTCAGAGAAATATTAGATTCCATAATTTTAATTTTTATTAAATATTAATGGCTTTTGACATTGAGATTTTTGCCATGATATTTGAAACTTTGGGATGTTTGTGTGTGGATGATTGGCTTTGTAATGGTAAACAGCTGAACAAACTTAACTGAAAGCCTAGGAGAGCACCAATTTGAAGCCTAGGCGGTATGGAAGGCTAATAGAGAGCAGGAGGTCAGGGATAATGCTGTGAGTTACATAAAGGATCAAACCCATAGACTCCCAGTGAGAGCTGTAATTCTTCAAAAGATCCATGGGCCAACCCATGCTTTCCCATGATTAGTTAACCCAAAAAATAAAGATTTTTCGTAGAGAAGAACACAGATATGCTTTGCTAGCCAGAGTCCTAGCATTTACTGTTGAGGTACAGATTTAATTTCTAAAATGTTAGAAGTAAATCGTTAAAATAGTTTAGGAGTTGCAAGGAATTAAGCATTTTAAATAAAAATTCCTAGCACTGGTGTCTCATGGGTTGTTTGGGGGTTTTTTTGGACCACTCTGATGTAAAAAGTTTACGTAGATGTAGAGCTAAAGACAATCTTGTGCATACACTGTCTTTAAAAAACAAGAACAAAGTTATTAGCATCATTTGTTATTCATGCTTCTGTCTGGCGCATCAAAGCCAGCAAATAAAACAATTCATCAAATGCCAGTGTTTATAATTTTCCGTGAGATAACTTAAAATTGAGAGACAAAATGAGTGTGCTTACCTTCTAATAAGCCGAACATGAGATGCTAGCCGCTTGGAACTACAGAAAAGTTACAGTGCATGAAGACTTGTGCTCAAACTCCCTAGGAAGATGGAAAACCATAGAAAACTTTAGCCACCTTTCAAAAAAAGTTTTCTATCCAGCTTCCTTCCAGAGCATATAGGTCTGTGCATAGAACACTTTATGCACTGAAGTTCATTTTATCTACATGAAGTTTTATAATATCAATATTTATAAACTGTATTTACATTGTTCATTTTAGCCACATGAAATTTTATAATATCAATATTTATGAAGTCTATTTACATTTCAAATACTGTATAATATTGCACATTTTAAAATAAGCAATTTGTGGGCAAAAACAATCATTAGCTAAAAGTTAAGATCGTTATGGTAAATATTAAACTGTATGCAAGCAGTTTAAAGAAATAAAAGTTTAGCCATGTGTCTTTCAACATAAATATTATTCACATATTTTCCATAGTAGAATACATACATATTAATTCTCTATATATTGAAGAAGTTTAAAAGCATGTCCTTTGAGTCATAGTAAAAGTTTTTCCAGAATACGTTTCAAGCAAAATTCTGTATGCTTATCTTGTAAATCATTGAACATAGGAGATATAAGAAAAAGGAATACTTATGTAAATTGCCTTATATGGTGACTTCCCTACTTTTAATATTTCAATTCTTTAACTGTTTGAGAGGAAGGATAGTCCAATGGTTAGGGTGCTACCCTGGGATTCTAGAGATCTGGGTTCCATTGCTTGCCTTACCACAGACTTCCTGGGCAATTACCATAGTGTGTCTGTTCCCTTAATCCCTCATCTCCAAAATGGGGATAACAGTAATTCCCTACCCCTCAAAAATGTTGTGAGGAAAAAAATACTAAAGCATTCAAATACTGTTAAGCATTCAAATACTGTGGGTTGGGGGTACAATATAGATAGATAAAGATTAGGTTATTTACTACAAAAAACTTGACCTTTCAGTGAACAAACTATTTTTGAGAAGTGTACATGAATTTGACAAATGTTATATGTTCTCATAAGTAAGTAGAGATGTGTTATCTCTATTACTTAACTATTGGTTTGATTATTTTTACATTCACTTTAAGAAATAAAAGAAAAATATACTAAGTCATATAACACAGGCTAATGAGAGCCAACAGTTTTAATATGGCACATCTATGTCATTAAGCATTGGAAAAGCTACTGAGTTGAAGTCCCAGATATGCAAATTGCACTTCTTTATGCATAAAGCCACTTGTCTGGGTTTTTTTTCCTTTCTCAATTTGCATTAATTTTCCCTTTTTTTTTTTAAAGGAATTTGGTAAATTCATATTTTTTTCGTGGATGACAATATATTGTTTAGACACCTTACACTATGTACTGTGTAAAACCACAGGTTTCTATTTGGAATAATAAAATGAATACATGGAGAATAACTTGTGCAAAAATGGATTATGATTAGAATTGGAAATCAAAATAGAATAGGCTGTTCTCATACCCCTGGGCTTCTTAGGCCTCGTTTCATGAGTTAGCAGGTTAAGGTAAAGACTTGGGAGACCCTAGCTTTTAACTTGACCTACTAACTCACATGTAAACTATGAACTGCCGTGTCTTCGTTAGGTTTTTATCTTCTGTTAGTTAATTTTAGTTAATTAGCTTGAGTTAAGAACACACCTTTTTCCTATTGAAGGTGCATCCTTAAAAGAACTTTGTTTTATCTTCTGTGCATCCTATGGTTGTCAAAAAAAAAAAAGGGGGGGGGAGAGGGCAAAAAAAAGCAGCAAGCTAATTATATGCTTACCCAGCCAATCAGAATTTAATGGTATCAGTAAAGTGTGGCAGCAATGCACGTAAATTGTGTGGATTTCCACAAGTACAGTTAAGGCAAAGTTGCTTCTTGTTGAGACAAAACTACATACTTTTCATCTAAAATTAATTAATCCCTTTCTTTTCCCAATTTAGCCTTTAATATGAACTCACCAATAAGGGCTTCTTTACACTAAGTGTTATAACACAATGCCATGTGTTCAGTAATATCAGATTAAACACATTATCACTCAGTGTAGACAAGGACTGTTGTCATAAAGTTTGAAGCCAGAGGGGACCACCAGATGATCCAGAGATCACTTGATGTGTTTAAAATCCTGACAATTGGTCATGGTTAACCTATAGTAACTTAAATGATTTATCATAAAAAGCATTAAATTTCAACACCTGACTATGACTATGACATAATTTAAATACAATAGTTTTTGTCTGCGCAGAGTGAAAATGCATTTAATGTTATGTTAATTAACATATTATTATCCACTGCTGCTTCCAACTGTAAAGAAGCCCTGAAAAGAATTTTTCTTTCCTCTGCTTACTATACTTAATGTGCATCCACTTACAGTCTGTCCAGTCATATTTACTTAAAAAGAGTTGAAAGTGAAAGATTGGTGTTTCAGGAGAGATTTAAATTAGTGTTTGACCCTCTAATCCGAGACAGGAAAAGTAATCCCTGCTATCATTGAATATGGAATATATTAGAATTCTGTTTCCATATCTGAATGCTGAATTTTGAGTCCTTGGTGCACAGAAGTGATGCCTGAGCATTGCCATAGAATCACAAAGTATGTTTCATCCTCTTAGAGAAAGATTTACATTTTTCTATCCCATCACTTTTACTCCTTTTGTCCTATATATTTTCTCATCCTTTTCCCACCATTTCTCACTTGCTATCTCACTTTTTCTACTTTCTTCTTTGCTTCTTCTCTTCATCTCTGCATACTCATTTTTTCTTTACTTGTTCTTTTTTCCACTCTTATTTACTTCCTGTTCCCTTCTCACATTTAGTCCTTCATTTTTAGTGCAGAATTACCACTTGACCAGTTAATGTTCCCCAGTAAGAGGTGTCAAGACACTTAGTTTTTTGTTATAAACAATTTGCAGAGAAGCTCAATAAATCTATTTTTATTAGAAAAATATTTCACAAAAGGAAACCTCCTTTCACGGTAATGGCGTCTTCATCCTTACTTGTCAGTATTGCCCATCAAAAATTAAAAGTTTTATGTTTTAGGGAAATAAGCCTTGAAAACAATAAAAAAAAACCCCACACAGTGATGAATAATATAATATATAATAATAAGAATAATAATATAACAATAATCTTCTCTTACCTCAGTGATATGGAGTTGCAGGCAGGACTCAGAGCAAATTTATCACTGTGTGTTTTTTTAATATTGTAACAGGGCATCCGCTGCCTGGGGAGCCCTCCTGAGGTAGGCCCTGCAACAACCGGTATATTTGCCTCAATTTTCCCTTTTGTGACAAATCTAGAGTTTCCCAGCACAGTTCAAACAGTACTTTAACGCTTTCAAGTCCCAGCAGTTCATCAGTTCACCATGTACACTCCAGGGTCTCTTGCCACACCCCATCTCCCCTTTTTGGCTCCAGCGTCTGTCACTACATCCCAGCTCTCTGGTGCAGTCAGCATCTCTCACTACACATTCCAGCCCCTCCAGCTGGGGTGCTTCTCCGCCCCATTTCATCCTCAGGTCTTGTTCTAGCTATCACCCAGAAACATTAGCAGGCTTACCCTTCTATCATTCCTCAGTCTTTTCTAGCCCTCTGGCTCCAGTTCTCCACCTCAGAGAGCAGTGGGCATCTCCCACTGCTGCTGTCAGCCTTCAGACCTATCTGGCCATGCCTCTCTAGACTGGGAAAGTTTGTAGAGGAGCCTCTGGTTGTCTTCCTGTCTTCTACTTTCATCAGCCTGATGTAGCTTCACTGCTCAACTAGGAAACTCTCACTGCTCCCTCCTTCAGGGGCATCCCCTTCCTGAAGCTCTCAGCCCAGCTCTGTTTTTCTCCTGAACTCTGGGTTGTGAACTCCCTGCTTCCTTTGGATTCTCTGTCTCTGGCTTCTAAATTCTCAGCTTCCTCTTGTCTTTGGCTGTCTGTCATTTATGATTCCCAGGGGCCACCCCACCCTCCCAATTACACTAAACTAGGGCACACCTGGACTGGACATTTAAGGTTCCAGCTACCTTACTACTATTACCTTCCAGACAAGTTTAAGAGAAGTTAGGTGAGTTGGACAATGTATCATAAGAAGTGTGCATTGAAGCATTGAATTTGAAATCAGGCAGAAATATTTTTAAATCAGAGGAGCCAGTCCTGATAATATAAGAAATTACATGAAAAACATCGCACAATCTTAATCTGCTGTAGTTTTTCCAGTGACCCAGATGTGACAGCACTGTTTCAAGATACAAAAAAAGTGAGACACACTTAAACAAAAAGGCCGCACACTTAATTGCTTCTGTAAGCTGAGTTTATTTCACACTGCATTCCTCCATTCTGCCTTACTCCAGCCCCACAAACTCTCTTTCCCTCCGTTTCAAGGACTCTCTGCAACCACCTTACACCAGGGCTCTGGGTGCCCCTTCCTCTTTCTTTCCCCTTCCTGAATGTGGAATTACAAATGTTAACTTTAACCAACACTTACTTCAACCTCTGTATGTAATGTTAAATTTTCCTTAACAGGAACTGATAAGAGATCTGCATTAGACAGCTGTTAGTAGAATATGCATTCCAATCTCTCAGGAGATCATGTTCAAACAAAACATTCTGGAGATGGAGAAATTTTAGGAGAAAGCAGCTAGAACTTAAGATATTTGGTAATGTGCGTGAGCAACTTCATGGCTAAAAAAACTATAGTTACTTTCTCTAATATCCATCATATGGCACAAACATTGACACTTTAGTATTATGTGGAGATGGCAAAAGCACTCTCTTCAAGAGTTCGCGTAGCAGTGAGCTTTATTTTCCCTGACCCAGATGTGTCCAAGTCACAATAAAAGAAAGAAATCAGCTATCTCAATGGATGTGTTACTGATCTTTAGAGTACATATACATATGCCCACAAAAATCCTCTAAAAAGATTACCTTCAGCATATTCTTTTAATGGCTTTGTCAAACTGTCACACTGGAATGTTTTGTGTTTGGCAATTAATGCTTTGATATGAAAGTTTTTGCAGGAATCCCATGGAAGAAATCTTACCGGTGTCCTTGGGAGGTTCCCTCTTTCTTCAGTATCCCTTGAAATGCCATTCTCCATTTCAGGATGTTCAGTTTTTCTCAAAAGAAAACTTTAGTGATTGGTGGCTATACCTCAGATAGCTAAATAAATACATATTAGAACTTAAGAAAGGTTTTTCCAAAAGAATGTTTAGAAACAGGCACTATTATTTGGGTATCTCCATTCAATGAATGTGGTAATTTTTGGTCTCATCGGAGACTATCTTCATGATATTTTCCTCTATTTGCACAGGGCATGATTCTCCTTTTGCTTACACCCATTTCACACCAACATAGTGTCATTTGACATAAAAGCAATTGCTGAACATGTGTGACAATGTATGTTTTTTTTTTCCAAGTGTTACCCCTATACCTCTAAAACAAATGGTTTCTAAAGGGAGAACAAGTTCATTGCTACTTTTGCATCAATGGATACAAAGATGGAATCTTATTGGTGATTTTGAATTGTTATTTATAGCTAAAAAACGTAATTACTTTTGGTTATTAACTCTTTTTTGTAGTTACTGTGGTTTACTCGTAAACTGTTGTTTGTTTGTTGTTTGTTTGCCTTTAATAACTAGATAATATCATCTCAGAATTCATTAATACTGTTAATAGTATGGCAACTTTATCTAGTTACCAAAGGCAGAGCTGGAAGATATGGTGATTACATTGTATCAGATTTTTATTTTAAATATCTAAGACCTTCATTGCAGAGATCATGCCATAATGTGTCTCTCCTTCCCAGACGCAGAGTTGAGAATCACTACTTTAAGGACTCTTTGTGTCTGCAATAATGAACAAAACTACTGAAAAATAATTAAAGAACTTGCTAATCAGTTCATTAATCAAGTATATCTGCTCTATATTATACAGAGACAAATAGAGAAGGACACTCTGGTAGCCAGAAATCCTCTCTCAAATAAAATCAAAAGTAAAGATAAATACAATTGAATTTCCCTTTGTGGTTTGATTTCTATCTCGCTGCATTCATCTATAAACCACCTATCGAGGCAAGCTGCCCACTATTAGTTGATTCAGAGCTGGTTTTGAAAGCTGGACCTGAGGGAGGCAACCTAGTGAGAGAGGATGTGGAAAAAGCTAATGTACTCAATGCTTTTTTTGCCTCTGTCTTCACGATCAAGCTCCCAGGCTACTGCACTGGGCAGCACAGGATAGGGAGAAGGTGACCAGCCCTCTGTGGAGAAAGAAGTGGTTCAGGACTATTTAGAAAAACTGGACGAGCACAAATCCATGGGGCTGGAAGCACTGCATCCGAGGGTGCTAAAGGAGTTGGCGGATGTGACTGCAGAGCCATTGGCCATTATCTTTTGAAAACTCATGGCGATTGGGGGAGGTCCTGGATGACTGGAAAAAGGCTAATGTAGTGCCCATCTTTTAAAAAGGGAAGAAGGAGGATCCGGGGAACTACAGGCCAATCAGCCTCACCTCAGTCCCTGGAAAAATCATGGAGCAGGTCCTCAAGGAATCAATTCTGAAGCACTTAGAGGAGAGGAAAGTGATTCACCAAGGGAAAGTCATGCCTGACTTACCTAATTGCCGTCTATGATGAGATAACTGGCTCTGTGGATGAGGGGAAAGCAGTGGATGTGTTATTCCACTTTAGCAAAGCTTTTGATACGGTCTCCCACAGTATTCTTGCCAGCAAGTTAAAGAAGTATGGGCTGGATGAATGGACTATAAGGTGGATAGAAAGCTGGCTAGATCGTCAGGCCCAACAGGTAGTGATCAATGGCTCCATGTCTAGTTGGCAGCCGGTATCAAGCGGAGTGCCCCAAGGGTCAGTCCTGGGGCCGGGTTTTGTTCAATATCTTCATTAATGATCTGGAGGATGGCGTGGACTGCACCCTCAGCAAGTTTGCAGATGACACTAAACTGGGAGGAGTGGTACATACGCTGGAGGGTAGGGATAGGATACAAAGGGACCTAGACAAATTAGAGGATTGGGCCAAAAGAAATCTGATGAGATTAAACAAGGACAAGTGCAGAGTCCTGCACATAGGACAGAAGAATCCCATGCGCTGCTACAGACAAGGGACAGAATGGTTAGGCAGCAGTTGTGCAGAAAAGGACCTAGGGGTTACAGTGGACAAGAGAAGGCTAACGGCATTTGGGGCTGTATCAGTAAGGGCATTGCCAGCAGATCAAGGGATGTGATCATTCCCCTCTATTCGACATTGGTGAGGCCACATCTGGAGTACTGTGTCCAGTTTTGGGCCCCACACTACAAGGAGGATGTGAAAAAATTGGAAAGAGTCCAGCGGAGGGCAACAAAAATGGTTAGGGGGCTGGAGCACATGACTATGAGGAGCGTCTAAGGGAACTGGGATTGTTTAGTGTGCAGAAGAAAAGAATGAGGGGAGATTTGATAGCTGCTTTCAACTACCTGAAAGGGGGTTCCAAAGAGGATGTATCTAGATTGTTCTCAGTGGTAGCAGATGACAGAACAAGGAGTAATGGTCTCAAGTTTCAATGGGGGAGGTTTAGGTTGGATATTAGGAAAATCTTTTTCACTAGAAGGGTGGTGAAGCACTGTAATGGGTTACCTAGGGAGGTGGTGGAATCTCCTTCCTTAGCGGTTTTTAAGGTCAGGTTTGACAAAGCCCTGGCTGGGATAATTTAGTTGTGGATTGGTCCTGCTTTGAGCAGGGGGTTGGACTAGATGATCTCCTGAGGTCCCTTCCAACCGTGATATTCTTTGATTCTATGATTCTATGAACACCTGCTTGTTGCTTGTAAAAGCTGCATTTAATCAGCCAGTCTTTAATTTTATTCTCTCATTGAAACCCACATATCACTGCACTGTAACTTAGCGAATGCACACTGAGAAAAAGAAGTACTCCGTATTGCAAGGTTTCTGAATTCCAGTTATATTAGAAGTGGAACATGATCATTCTCAATGTTAGCGCCATAGTTATGTATTTTTCTCCTCCCCTTCCTTCCCTCCATCCTTATTCTGTTATTAACCCCCCGGTTAGATAAAAACATGTCACAAAAACCTCCCTTCGTTTAATCTGTTTATAGACACCGTTGTATCTTATTCAGCAGTGCTCAGAGTGTCATGGGGAGGCATATTTTATTCAAGACCTACTCAGTAATACAATACAAGTTTACTTTGCCTAGTACGACAAGGGGGTAATATCTTTTATTGGACCAACTTCTGTTAGTGAGAGATACCGGCTTTCGAGCTTACACAGAGCTCTCTTCAAGTCTTCTTCAGGTCCGTGTAAGCTTGAAAGGTTCTCTTTTTCACATTACGCAAAGAAAACTACCTTTTCTCCTCAATATCTTGGGACCAAAAACACTGCATACAATTTTGCATAGTGTATTTTGTACAAATAGTGTAATAGTGTATTTTGTACAAAGGTAATAGAGTTAAAGAAAAAAACAATTGTAGAATTAAATAGCTGCAGTATTTATCACAGACAGTTATGAAGTCCACTCCCAGCTGCTTTATATGAGACAAACTGAAACTCAAAGGTTTTCCAGTTTGTATCCTTTAAGTGCAGTTTCCCCAGCTCATAAGGGTGTGGTGGATAAAGGGCTATGGGATAAATTCCAAACATTCTCACTGTCTGCTCCTCCTAACAATGCAGCCATATCTTCCTTTACATCCTCAACCCAGAACCCAGCCTGAATAGATAATGCAGGAACAAGGTAAATGCCTGTGATTGGGTTTGTGGGCTGTCTCCCCACAAACCCATGGAGAGGCTGCAGAGCCACTTGGTGGAGACGACTTCAGCCTTGTGGTCAAAGTAAACTATGGGCATCCCAGGCTGATGTGGCTGGGAGGATCCGTGTAGTGGTGGACCCTTTGACCCTGCCCTTAATGTGCACTACCTTTTAGTAGCACCCTTTTGAGACACTTTTCTTGGAGTGTATATCGATAGATACAAAGCAACCAAAGAGTCCCTAACTTACACCACTGATTATACCATTCCAAGGCAAAATCATAAAACTAAACATGAAATTACAAGTTGCTCATATTTCAACTTTTTTCCTAAAACATCATCCAGCTTGATTTCTCACTTTTCAGTCTATTTATTTAGGTTTTAGAATCCACTCTTTATGCACATTCTGGTGCAGATTTAATTGTAGAAAGAGGAATGGTGTTATTACATTGTGTATTTTTCTTTGGGGTGCAGGATTTTGGTCTACAGTTGGTACAATAGGTGTGTTAACAGAGGCCTACTCTGAAAGCTATTTTTTTAGCATGATATAAAAATCAGAAGCCTTTCAAATATTAAAAATGTGGAACAAAATTTTCTGCAATTTTCTACAGGAACAAAAACAAAATCCTGTAAATTTTAACTTCAGAGAGGGCTATTGTGTTTCATTTTGACATTACATATCACTGGCAAGTGAGAGATCTTCATCTGTACTAATAAGGCTAAAGTTCATAATTCACAGGGAACAAATGTTCCCTACGCTGTCCAGGTTGTTTAGGAACAGTATTTATATTCCACTAAATTTAGTAATATTTAGTTGTTTAATCAGAGTAAATGAGTTGTGTAATGATGTAAGATCTGTTCTCAATTAATGACAACTCTGATAAAAAGTTATATACCAGTTTTGGTCTCTGCAAAAAGTCATGAAGTAGTCACAAATCAAAATGAACCTAAGTGGAAAAAATACTCTATAGGAGATCATTAGAAGAATGTTAGTTATTCAGGTGTAGTCTGTAGGCTACTTTGCCTTTTGGAACCCTTTGTAATTGAGCACTCTTTCTTTTTCTTTTTCTTTTTCTTTCTTTTTATTCTTTAATTTTGCATCCTTAATTAACATTTGCTACATTAATTTCTCTTAGGGCCAAATGTTCATCCCAGTGTCTAGCTACAGTAGCTGAGCTCGATCCTGAGGAGATGCCCTCCTCCCGCTCCCCACGCCTAGGTCTGTAGAGTTGCTTCAGTGGAGACTTTTTCTAAATATATGTAGTGTGTTATTCCAAAAATTAATTGGTGGTCTTCAAACAAAGAGAAAGATAAGATCTCTGTCCCAAAAAACTTACAATCCATGTGCCTCTTTTGCTCTTCTGATCCTGTCTTTAGCCTATCCACAATCTGGGAGCCCCCATAAAGATGAGCTTTGTACCATAATGTGGTTCACACCCTTTTTACAGCTCCCATAAATCGAGCTGCACATGCCCTTGCACAGGGGCCGTAATTCAGAGTGACAGAGCATAATTTATAAGAATGACTGTTTAGGACATATGTACTCTTACATAATGCGTTTCTTTAGCTAGACTGGGTTACTGTTTTCTCTTACAGCAGATCCTGCCTCAGATACTTTCTTGGAGTTTAATTTGATATTCATTTATTCAGTGTAAACTTTTCTACTGATACTTTGTGCACTTCAAAGCTCCCAACTGCCTCTCTAGTAGATTATGGCGGTTACTCTACTTCTGTACTGCCTTTATCCTAGGTTTCCCTTTCTGGAAATTGCTGTTGGAGTAGCACTTTTCTTCCTCTTGGAGTGATATAATTCACAGCCTTTTCCAAAACTATCATCAATGGAGCTGCATGGTTAGGATTTTGCCAAGTGAACTTCAGGTCATATATTCTTCATGAAGGTCCAGAGAGGATGATCCATCTGTTCATCCATTTCTACCTGTTTAATAAGCAAGAAATTTCAATACATTTCTTATTAATCACTCTGAAACTGTGGATTACATAGTCACCTTTTGCAGCTTTAATTTAGAGCGTGTTTTTGTCTAAGATAATACTAAATCAATCACTGAGAAATTTTGGGATTTCAACTGGATATTTGTATTGATTTTAGGGCTGACAAGCGATTAAAAAAATTACTCGTGCAATTATAAAAACTAATCGTGAATAAATCGCGCAATTAATCACACTTTAAAACAATAATAGAATACCATTTATTTAAATATTTTGGGATGTTTTCTACATTTTCAAATATATTGATTTCAATTGCAACACAGAATACAAAGTGTACAGTGCTCACTTTATAATTTTGTTTACAAATATTTCCAATGTAAAAAAAAGAAATAGTATTTTTCAATTCATCTAATACAAGTACTGCAGTGCAATCTCTTTATCGTGAAAGTTGAACATACAAATGTAGAATTATGTACAAAAATATAACTGCATTCAAAAATAAAACAATGTAAAACTTTAGAGCCTACAATTCCACTCAGTCCTACTTCTCGTTCAGCCAATCACTGAGACAAACAAGTTTGTTTACGTTTACAGGAGATAATGCTGCCCATTTCTTGTTTACAATGTCACCTGAAAGTGAGAACAGGTGTTCTCATGGCACAGTTGTAGTCAGCATCGCAAGATGTTTACATTTCAGATGCACTAAAGATTCAGATGTCCCTTCATGCTTCAACCACCATTCCAGAGGACATGCATCCATATTGATGACAGGTTCTGCTTAATAGTAATCCAAAGCAGTGCGGATGATGCATGTTCATTTCCATCATCTGAGTCAACTGCCACCAGCAGAAGGTTGATTTTCTTTTTTGGTGGTTTGGGTTCCGTAGTTTCCGCATCACAGTGTTGCTTTTTTAAGACTTCTGAAAGGATGCTCCACACCTCGTCCCTCTCAGATTTTGGAAGGCACTTCAGATTCTTAAATCTTGGGTCGCGTGCTGTAGCTATTTTAGAAATCTCTTCTTTTGCATTTTGTCAGATCTGCAGTAAAAGTGTTCTTAAAATGAATAACATGTGCTGAGTCATCATCCGAGATTACTATAACATGAAATATATGGCAGAATGCAGGTAAAATAGAGCCGGAGACATACAATTCTCCCCCCAAGGAGTTCAGTCACAAATTTAATTAATGAGCATCATCAGCATGGAAGCATGTCCTCTGGAATGATGGCCAAAGCATGAAGGGGCATATGAATGTTTAGCAGATCGGGCACATAAATACCTTGCAATGCTGGCTACAAATGTCACATGCGAATGCCTGTTCTCACTTTCTGGTGACATTGTAAATAAGAAATGGGCAGCATTGTCTCCTGTAAATGTAAATATACTTGCTTGTTTTAGAGAGTGGCTGAACGAGAAGTAGGACTGAATGGACTTGTAGGCTCTAAAGTTTTGAATTGTTTTGTTTTTGAGTGCAGTTATATAACAAAAAATATCTACATTTGTAAGTTGCATTTTCATGATAAAGAGCTTCCACTATAGTACTTGTATGAGGTGAATTGAAAAATATTGTTTCTTTTGTTTATCATTTTTACAGTGCAAATATTTAATCAAAATATTAATATAAAGTAAGTAGAGTACACTTTGAATTCTTTGTTGTCATTAAAATCAATATATTTGAAAATGTAGAAAAACAGCAAAAAAATGTAATAAAGTTCAATTGGTATTCTATTGTTTAACAATATGATTAAAACTGTGATTAATCGTGATTAATTTTTTTGAGTTAATCACATGAGTTAACTGCGATCACTTGACAGCCCTAATTGATTTGCAATATCTTCAATTAGATTCCCTAATAATTAACGCCCAGCTGAGGTTAACTGAGGTAGCAATTGTCTTTATCATGGTTTTAGACTACTTGTTTCTCTCATTTTTAACTGTATTTTCTTTACAATAAAAATCAAATTAATAAACACATTACATTTAAGGACGTCAAAAACAAAATAAAGATGTTTCTTACCTACTTAATACCAGCAAGAAATATATAACTATAGGAATATTCCCCATTACACAGCTGTGTAAGAAAGGGCAAAATACCAATGTCTCTGGATCTCAAACTACACATATTACAGAACGTTAAAGTTGAGAATAGCATCTCAGAAGGCAAGTACTTAACTAATAATAGATAGCTATAAAGGCAGCCTATAAGCAATGCAATGGATTTTAATAGCCTTATTGGGAACTGCCTCCAGAAATGGAGGGGTTGTGTCCTTCATAATGCCTTTGATATTCATCAACTATAGACCCTTTACATTTGGTGGTTTTTTTTAACATTTCTTTTCCTTTTTCATGAATTCTTCCAACTGATCGTATAAGTACTTTGACCTTATGTTAATATGTCTGTTAGTGTTTCTTTCTTAAACTATCAAGCTCATAATGTTGCTGCAGGAACAATAACAACTGAGATGAGAAAAATAAAGCACATTTTTTCTCACTGATACAAAAAGTACCAAATTTGTAATGTTGCATTGGATATAGAAGAAAGAGCAGAGAAAAATACTGAGTCAAGGCAAGAGAAAGAGAAGAGAGTTAATAATTACTTTCCACAATGGTACCAATCCATTATATACATCTGAGAATACTCAGCACTTTTTATTGTGGCATTTAAATTTAGCACATTTAAAATAGTGATCAAATCGTTTTTATAGAAGCTAATGGGATCATTGTCTGGCTATACTGAAAGAAGGACAGAAGACATTTGACCTGAGTTTAATCAGGCCACAACTTTATTATTAGATGTCTGGGACTACCCGGCAGATAAAAGTGTATAGTGCAGGTAACCCCATCTTTATTCTGTAGTTACCTGGGGGGCTTTTACCAGCTCTCCCTCTTTTTTTTTTTCCATCCAGGGCCCTCCAGCAAATCTACTTCTGGGACCTTACCATCCACCCCCGCCGCCTGGTGGGAGGGTTAAGATGGACTATAATGGGGGGTTAGCTCTTTGCCGTATCAATTACAGGAGCCCTAACCACCTTCTGTTTGTTCCTTTAACGAACATCTCTTTTTAAGTCCTTTTCCAAGCCATTTATCCGGTCACTGTAGACCTTTCATATGGAGTACCTGTACTGGATATCCGCCACAAGGATTCACCAGCGATTAGCTTGGCTACCTCCTCCCCACACCCAGTCGGGTTCCCAGACATCTCTTACAGCCCCCCCTTTTATATTGTCCAAAACAAATGGGCTCCAAAGCTTTACAGGGGAACCCCATCCTCCTGAATAATTTGGTGCTCCAGGATGCCCAAATTGCTGAGCCTTTTATGACCCCAAGGGATTTGGCCACCCCCCTGTTAGCATCTGTTGTGCCTTGTCCACCCAGGTGGCACTGCACGGCTCCCAGCCAGACCCTGTGTTAGTGCATGTCTGACAACAAAGATCTGCATCAATTCCCTTCTTGATCTGGGCAGGAATTTAACCCTTTATACGTTTCCAAATAGTGATTTCCAATGTGTGCCACATCATGTCATTAACTGCTGACGGGCACAGCAGTGACACCAGATGGTCCAGTAACATGCTTCTCCTTCCATGCTAATGCAGACTCGTCCCATCACTGGACCCCGGTTGCCAACCCTCAAGGCCACTAAGACATGCGCCTGTGTGCATAAAAGACAATCCTGTGGCCACAGATCCACACCACTACCTCCATGGCTGGTCTTCCAACATCTGGAATGGAATCACAACACATTTCTTTTCCTTTTTCATGAATTCTTTCAATTGATTGTATAATTACTTTGACTTTATGTTAATATGTCTGTCAGTGTTTCTTAAACTATCAAGCTCATAATGTTGTTGAAGGAACAATAACAAATGAGATGAGAAAAATAAAACACCTTTTTTCTCACTGATACAAAAAGTAAAATTATATGATTAATAATTAATTATCATTAACACAGCTCCCTAATTGTCCATGACACTTCAGGACAGGTATTCAGCACCAAATTTGTAATGTTGCATTGGAAACAGGAGAAAGAGAAGAAAAAAATACTGAATCAAGGCAAGAGAAAGGGAAGAGAGTTAATTACTTTCCACAAGGGTACCAATCCGCTTGTATACTTCCTAGGATACTCAGCACTTTTCATTGTGACATTTACATTTAGCACATTTAAGATAGTGATCAAATAGGATTTATAGAAGCTAGTGGGATCATTATGAGGGCATACAGAGAAGTACTGTAAAAAGCTGGGAGGAGGGTCCCAACTCAAAGAAGCTCGGATGAAGGTACAAAGCCAGCTCTTTAACCCTTTCAGTCCATCTTTCAGAATCCACTTAAGACCAGAGAGAGAGACAAACTGAGAACTACAAGAGAAAATAAAAAGGCAGTGATAAACTGCATGAAGGAAAATAGGAGGTGACAGAAGTGACCATAGAATATTATACTAACATATGGGCCCTTTGTCAATGTCTGTAACAAAAAGTTCACTTAAATCGGAAATTAGTACCACTTACGTCAAATATGTGACAGGACACAAAAGCACTAGTAAGAAAAGGGTACTTTAAGGCAAATATAAAGGTTTCACTTCCGTCTTCTTCATGCTACCAAGAACAGGCCTTGGGATTTTGGGGAGGGACAGAAACATGATTCCTTAGAGGAATGTCCAACTTAATTTAACTGATTGTAAGAAAGGGTGGAGGGTCTTTGACATGGAGACTTTAAAAATACTCTTATTAGTGCTAGGTTATATCTAGGCTGTACTCTGTCTCTCTGATCACTTGTTATCTTTACTCTGTAGCATAGCTAGCAACATTAATATCTCATACAGTGGTTTGCATTGCAAAAATCAGCTTTTCCCAGTATCTGATATATCGAAGTTATTCCTATTCTAAGTGAAAGGTGGTGGTGGGAAGGAGAGGGGGAAGCAGAGAAATGCTTCCATCCCTAATATCACTGTGTTATATATACTATTTTCAACAACCAGAGAATCAGCGGTGAACATGCTTGTTATTTTTAACTGATTTATAGAATAACAAGTATTAAAATTACATAGTATTATAAGCAACAAGATGAGCAATGTAATATATAAATGCATTACTAGTGGCTTGCTCTTAGTTTGTTGTAAAATATTTCTTCAAGTAGAGAGAAGGCAAGGGGGGAATAAATCGATGCACAAGTTGTACAGTTTCTGCATCTTCATTTTTCCACATCAATTTTAGTTTTGATGTTATTTCCCTATGGAGCCTATCTGAAAACTGAAAGCCTTTCTGAAAACTTAGTCTATGTCACTTTTACCAACTAGAAGTCAGTTTTCCTATAAAATGTACAAAAAGACATTACTTTAACTATTTTGGTTCAAGGGGCACCTTGCTGTACAGACTGACTGCTTGAACAGTGATGTTCTCCTACACTGGACTCTAATATATTTGACTGATTCGTTGGGTTAAAATTATGTTCATATTTTCTTCTTACTGAGACACTTTAAGGGTGGTTTGTTGGATTTTTTTTTCTAAGATGGGTTCAGCAAATAACAGTATAAACTCTTTCATGTTTGTAGCCTCTTCTTGCTGAACATTTTGAAACACATTTTTGTCCTGAATTTCATCAGCTTTTATAGATAAAAAATTTGTCACTCATGCTAAAGGAAATGTCTAAACTAACATTTGCTATTCATTCATTATTCTTCATAATGTTTTTTCTTATATATGTAAAAGCACTTTATTTTGTCTGAACGATCATCTACAGTTACTTTGTAATTCCTAAGGGCTGTCAGATGTTCACTAAATCTTGATTTTCTGTCCAGAGGAATTAATAATCTTGTTTTTGAGGGAATTTAGAAGCAATAAGGGATTGAGCTCAAATATTTGAATACCATCTCAGTGTTAAAGTGGTTATTCAATTTTCAACTTAGTTTTAACTGGTGGGTGAGGAATAAATTAAGTTCATATTTCTGTATCTCCTTTTTAATATTTGCCTTTTTCCATAACTGTGTTAAAGTGGATATGTACAGTAGCTTCTCTGTAATTTACCCCCCCAAAAAATCTCTATTCATTCGTTTAGAGCACCTTCTCAAGTAAGAATAAGAGCTAATAATGATGAACTATATGTCTAGATGGTACATAATGTGATCCTTAGGAAATCAAAGTAAATTCAACAGAATACCACAGACGTTGATTTGTAGGACAGTTGGTCACCTTTCTTCTAAAATCAAGTTAAAAAACTATTCATTTTCCAATACTGTTTCACTGGAAACTGCCACTTACATATCTAGGAACACAAGCTCTAAAGTCATTACCTGTTATTGCTTTATTATATTTACTTTTAACGGCTGTGTTTTTATTAGTTTGATTCATTTTCATTTGCTCGTCTCAGTTATAGTGTCCTTTGACAGAAAATCAATTAAAATGGCTAAGGAGTTGGAAATGTTTACAGTCTGGTTCACATGCTATCTATCTTTTTCTAATCTGTGTTGTATCAGCCAAGATAGAGCCATCATGTCTCCACACCTTATGCTGTCAAACAGTGACAAGCCAGGCTGCTCTTGTTGACACAGTATGCTCATCCACCATGTAGTGTGGCATACATTTACATTCTCCTGCACTTCTGGAACAAAATATGGGTGATGGAGCTTATTTTACCCTCTCTGTATGTTGTTTACATGTGCTGCCATATAATGGCCAATCTGAAGTTGTGCAAATATTACACTATCCTGAGCTGCAATGCTTTTCAGGACCTCACTATTTAGCTTCATTTCCTCCCCCTCCTGGTACAACAGATTTCTGACCAGATTTCCCAAGTCCCAGGTATACTGACACAGTTTCCCAATCCTCCTCCAAGTTCATATTTTCTTATTTTGATATTTTAGACGTGGAGTCTCTACAGTAGTTTGAACCCATATGCCATCCCGTCTGTCCCATAAATAAATAAATAAATAAAATTGCTTGCCTGTATTTTGTTGGCATTTATCTTGCCCTTCAATGGGTAGGCTGAGCTTTGGGGACAATATCCAACCCTCACTGGCCCAAAGCTCAAGAAATCTAAATCACTTTTTCATTTCTGAGGCAGAAGAGTATGCTGCAGGCAAAACACTATTGCAGTTCAGTTGGAATAAATGCTTTAAATTCTAGAACTAATGACAATGGATGATGTAGGGGATTATCTTTTTCAAGAAGCAGTACAGAGTTACAGTATAGCATCCAGTCAGAAGATTTAAACCGTTACATTTTTTTCCTATTATAGTAATTACTTTATGTTTCTGATTGCTTGTTTGCTTTCCTGTTGACAGTGCCTGGCTTTTTTGCCCTTTCGGGAAGTGCTTTTTGTGGTAACTGTTTTTTAACCTTGAGGTTTGTCCTTTTCCTTTATTTTGTACTATTTTCTGTGACAGATTTTCCCAATAGGCAGACTACTCCTGTGTGAGGGCAGAAAAATTCAGCAAGTTTCCACTTGAGAAGCTTCCCTGGAATTCCTCCATCAGAGAGACAGTGTTTGTCCCATTCCCAATGGAACCAATGGCGGTTCTGCCGCCTAAACCTAAGATTTATGAAGGTACAGGGCCAGCCACACACAGGCTCTTTACACCCTGTTGACTCTCTGCCCTCTTCAGCTCCAGTTGGACCCAAAACCTACTACAAGGCGGGGTTCCACACTGCAGAGGGAAAAAGTGGGTAGTATGATAAACTCAGCATTAATATTTTTTTTCACAAATATTGAGATTGGTAGGAGAACAATCCCTCCATCCTTGTTCCACCCCTCCCTCAACACATATTCCAGACCTCTTAAGATGAAGGCATGATAATGTGGACGCAGCAATACTCTTTCCGTTCTCTTCCCTTTGCAACTGTGATCTTCAAAATGCGTGAATCTGGCCACGGTGGAGGTTAAGAAGGCTTCATATTGGAGTAGAATGGGCAAATATGTGGTTTGTTTAAACCAGAGAGTACAATAAGCTACGTATTTGGGCATTTTACTTCAACATGAAGCCCTCCTAACCTCTGTAGCAGACTGGCTCCACAGCTACTTTGCATCCATTAGCAATGCTGTCTTCCTCCACTGAAAGTAATCCAGGGCAAGTTCTGACTTTCCTTCACTTGAATAATAATATTCTACAGGTGACAGAAGTCTGTAATAACATAAAACTTTCACAAGATTTCATACAATTCAGTATAAACTGTGCCATCTCAGCAGGCAAACTACTGGAATTTGAAAATTCTCCAAGAAACACTGAGCTTTTCAGCAATGTCAGCGCTGCAGAATAGCAATGCTTTCCATCTTAGCCAAGTTTGGGGAAACTATATTTTTTAAAAAGCTGCATGCAGTTGAGGGGAAATGCCATGTTTCCAGATTTTCAGCATTTATGAAAGGTGCAGGCATCCCAAGTGTTGTCAGCTTCAGAAGTGGGAATACTAAGCTGACATAGATCAGACAGAAGTGGCAAATTTTTGTGAAGGAAGCTGTATGTGTTTAGGTTTTTACCATTGCCCTAAAACTCGAGGTGTGTTCATATTCACTTTGTTTTGACTGCATATAAAACAAACAGGGAACGTATTGTGTAGTAGGGGAAAGATCTTAAGGATGATATAGGTAAAAGTATTTCTATGGCTAAAAGTTGCTCATCAGGCTATATTTTTCCTGTATTATAGTGATTTTTCATATTTTAAAATGTTTTATATGAAAAACACTGTATTCCAGGATGGTAAATCCCAAATTCAAATTAAAATAATAAATGTAATAGTATAATTTTATTTACAAGACATAGGATTTTCTTAGGTCCTGGAAGATGTTGCCCTTCAGATGGAGCCTCATATTTTATCCTTTTATATATTGCATTATTGCACTGCACCACATTCCTAACTGTGCATTGTAAAACTAATTCAAAATTAATTCCATTAGTTAATTTTGCAAGACACATGGATAATCTTTTAGTGATAAAACTTATGATTTAGTACTTAGTATTTACCACTAGGAAAACCAACCAGATGGGGGTCCTTCATCTCACAAGGTTTATGATGCGTGCAAGAGCAGCGTCCATCTTTTTCTGCACAAAGGCACAGTCTGATATTTGCTTCCTCTTGATTTGTTTTTGTGATGCATAAAAACACGCCCCATGAAATATAACTTATCCCAAACCATTAAATGTACCTAAAAAAGCATTTTGCACATTGCGTTTGCATGATTATTCTTTTATAAATTTCATATTAGTTGCTTTATTTAGAAAAAAAAAACCTAAAGAAAATTGTTTAGTTTTCTATTCTAGAAAAAGCATTTATCAGACCAAAAACAGATGAGGCATCAAAAGCTCATCTGTCTTATGGGCTTTGTGTTAAATAAGAAGCTATGAATTTCTAAATAACCATAGCCCCCAGCTGATATTCACTATTGCATTGTGACTAATAATAACATTGCTTCTATAGAGCCAGACAAACCAGCAGACCAAGCTGTTTTTGTTGTTTAACTTCAGAAGTGTTTGTACATATATGCTTACATAAATATGCATTTTGCATGTGTGCTAAGAGACATCAGAACAGCTTTTGGCACAGTTCATTTTAGCTAAACTTCTCGTCCCAAGACCCATTAGTTAGCTTGAGTAAAACTCTTTCTTGGTCCATTCTGTCCACTCGGAAGCTCTTAATGTCCTGTCCATTGGTTGCTCCACTAAACAGATTGTCTCAGGTGTCCCACAGGGCTGTTAATCAAAACCTTTCCTTTCATTCTGCTCATGCTTCAATTAATTTGATTTGCCACCATGATTGAAGGTTTAATTTGTATGATTATACACAGATTGACATTTAAAGCCACCATAATATTCCTTCTGTCATCTCTGCAATGTCTCTCTTTACCAGTGGCCAGGTTTGGATGTGTAAAAACTCAACAGATGTAACCAACACTGGCCCATTGCTTGTAGGATTTACAAACAACTTCTATCACCCACCTCTTTCAGTCTTGTATAGCTACCTCTTCTGGTTTGAAATTTGCAAAAATGTCTGGATCCTGAGCTAGAAATGGAATTGCATCTCTCTCATTTGGCAAAATCTCCCACCTTTTATGAACACTACCTAATTATGTCCTCTTCCCTTATCAAAGGGATTTCCTTTAGATTTGTTTCCTTGCAAAAGTATATACTGCAGCTAGCAGTTACAGTTATACCTCAAATGGCACCAAAGATATCAAAGACAATTGTAGCTTGGTTAAAGTAGATACTTACGGTACTTTAAGATCCTTCGGAAAAGCTCTTCAAAATCAGTCTGTTTACATGGTCACCAATTACATTCCCCAGTAAATAAAGCTGAAGTTTTCTACATGATACATGAAGTCTGAGCATACCACCTTGGGTATCTGTTTCTCTGTCCATCCTGGTCTTTATAATGCCCTCCATCACTGTAGTATCCAAGCCCATACCAAGATGTACTTCAAAAAATCACACAGTAAGCCAAGAGTCTCGTTTTCTCCTTAGTTCCTTGAGGCAGCCAATGCTATGACTGTTTCCCCCCTTAATTTCATTTAATTCTTTACCATACATAGCAAAACCTCTCAGTCAACTATTGTGTCTTTTTGAGGTAGTCCCTTCAGGTGTGTTTTCTAGAGCTGTGCAAATAACGGATTTTTCAGTTTGCTAGCAATTCCAAAAGTAACAAAAAATAAAAATTGTTTCAGGTCAAATTGAAATTGTTTGACATTTTTTGTGCATCAAAAAGTTGAAAAAAATCAATCTGGGTTGAGCAAAATATTTCATTTTTACAAATTAAAACCTTTTGTTTCAATTACAACAAACTATTTTAATTTTTTAAATGAAATTAAAGGAAACATTGAAACAAACAGTTGTTTTAAGCCAAATATCATTTTGAAATGTTGAAACAAAACATTTTGTTACTGTCAGAATTTTTTAGGGTAGTGTGGGGGGGTTGTTTTTTGCTTTTTTACAAAAGCAATTTGGCAAGGCCAGCACAAATTTCTAAATTGATTTGGTGTTACTGAAACTGCATTTCTGCATTTTGGGGAGGAAAAAATGGGCCGAAAAATTTAACTTAGTTCTAGTCTTGGCATACTCAGATAATACAGCAGTTAGAATTGACCTTCTCGGTTTCCCACTTTCTTCCTCTTTCCCTCAATTTCCCACTCCCTCCCTTCCCCAGAGGTTTGACATCAACCTTTTAGCTGCAGATGGCAGGACAAAGTTACTCTAGAACTTTTGAACATTACTTCCATATCAACTTCTGGGTTTGTTCTTCGTCTACAAGGCTGTTGGAAACTGCATTAATGTATCAGACCTGCACAATATCCATAGTAGCATCTCCTAAGTGCCTGTCCTATGGCTTGAAGCAGATTTATGTCTGTAATATGTGAACATTAACATTTTACAGGTACTTTGTTCCCTATCTTTACTGGTATTTTATGGGTAACGAGCCCAGTTGCCAAAGTACTGCTGAAATCCTAGCTCTAACACATCTCTGCTGCCATTGAGTTCTCCGATAATGATGTAGATCCACAGTAGCAGCACTGAAACTAAACTGTCTTTGTTGTTTTTTTCTAATAAATCTTTCAGAGTAAAGGCGCACGATTATAAATAGCTAAAGAACTTATTTGTTAAAAATAAATGGTAATTTATCTTCACTGACATACAGAAACAAAGTAAGTTAAGAACAGTAACTACAGAATTTAGTTTTAAGCTGCTAATAGAATAGGACTCAACAATAGAAATCTTGCAAGCTAAAAAATCCCACCATAGTAGACCATGACCAAAAACCCCAGTATTTAGAACCACACATGGTATGAATGCAGATAGTAATGACCAAACAAAAGTAGTTGTTAAACATTGACAATATATTTGCCACTGTACAAGACAGAAATTAAGGACAGGCCCTACCCCAAATAGCTTACGTCTAAATGAAAGAACCAGGCAGCCCCATTAAGGAACACAGTGGAGGGATCTGTTAGATTTCTTTTTGGTTTTGGTCAGAAATAGGTAAGGTTAGGGTGCAGAGGGCATATGACGTGGGTCAGATTTTGTGGGGTTTGTGCAAGAAATGAATTTTCATAGGGATTTGAATGAAGATAAATGATGGGTCTGAAATGAGATGAAATATGAATATGCTGTAATTTGAGTATGCCAAATATTAGCAAAATAGGTTATTACTATAAATGAAATAGGGCATGCACCATGATTTTAATTACACAGTCAGCAAGTAGGCAGATTGAGATATTTATAGATCAAAACTGACTTGACTGTGACTTGACTGTGAAGACAATATCAAAACAGAACAAGAAAGGATGGTCTTGTGGTTAGGGTACTGGACTGGGAGTTACTGGTTGATTCTTGGCGCTGCCACAGACTTCCTCTGTAACCTTGGGCAGGTTCACATAGGGCCGGATTTTTGAAGATAAATTTAGGTGCTTAACGAAGCTGATAGATTCTGACAGAGGTTTTCAAAAGCACCTAGTTGTTTATTGTCCATTGATTTCAGTGCCAATAGTTGCATCTGTTTCATGACCAATTTACCTTATGCCTTAGTATAACTTGTACTAATTTAACATTATTTGAATGTGCAAAATTGGCAAAGCTTTCATTTTAAGGGGCAAAGTTGTTCTTCATATTGATGTGTGCCAGGTTTGTAGCCGTTGGAAAGGGAGAAGGGGGAGTTAGAAACTGAAATAAACCCAAACAAGTAGTTACAACTAGAAAGGAGGTTGGGGGTTTTCAGGACCCGATGTGGCAAGTCTTCAGACAGGGCATGTTGAAGATAGGGTAAACTTACGATCTGGTAATTTGGAGGCCTTTGACTCAGAAAGAAAGAAAGGATGAGTAAAAATAATTTTGCAACATTTTTTATTTACATTGTAAAGCAACACTTTTTTACAGGGGCACATGGACACCTGTAAAATCATAAATAATGGCAACAGTTGTATTTTCCCTCAGTAGCGATATTTAAACAGAGGAAGATTACACAGAAAGATTTGACTTACTTGACCTGGTTTTAAATGGCCTTTTTATATTGTTGTTACAATGACTTATGTCACTATTTTGCTAATTCTAGAATCAAAACAGATACTTACTCTGTAACAAAAAGGAGCTTTTACATTTTTTTCATTCTTTCTTTCTGGTTGCTTTGCACATACTTACAATTCTGCATTTCATTACACTTTTCATACTAGTGTACTTTCTTAAATACATTTGTGTACATAAAAATGAATGTTTCTATTGTCCAGCCAAAAATCTATGGCAGTCAGATGTAATTTAGACTTTCTCTATACTTCATGGTTCAATGTAGCGATGCAGCTTTGTTTTGTTGTACCTGCCTTATAAAACTCCACCCTGCATGCAGTAAGAATTTGGAGATAAAGCATTAAAAATCTGTGACAGGATTGGGCACAAGGTGAGATGCCGTATAGTCATATGCTTCATTATCCAAGATAAAAATGTTAAGTGTGATTTCACTCATGATATATATTCATATATTTGAATCTGTTGCAAAGTAACCTAAAATTGTCCCTAGTACTATAGGCTGAGTTCTGCTACTCTAATCATTATTTACATTCCTGTTGTTGTTGTTATACTGTTGTCTAAAAGATGACTAAAATTTTACTGGGACTCAATTTCCAATAGCAGAGGTCCCCAGTCCATACTCACGTGTGTGCACTATCACAACTCCAGTTTTGCACGTACCTACAAAGATATCTGTGCATGAGCAAAAATCAGGAGGCGATTTGTATGGATATTTTCATATACACACACAAAAGTAGATGCACTTCTGTACCAACATGCGAGAGTTTTATTGTTTTCTAATCACTATTAGAAAGTGAGAGGCCCACAAATTTTCTTAATGTTTGCCAAGAATATATTTTAACCATTTTTAAGATATACAATTGACCTGTTCCTATTTGCTAACGTGAAATACTTCTGTTTGGATTTCTTGTATCCTAAGTATCAGTACTGTTCTATAAATTATTAGTTCATGGTTTAGATTTGATCTTTTGATATTTAAAATAAAAAACAGTTACACAGCTCTTTTTTTTTTTTTTTTTTTTTCCTTAAGTGGCTTATGATTGAAACAGCACAGCAATCTTTGATCCTTATTCCATTAAATTCCACTAATTTAAGTAGCTTCTCCAGGTGATTGTGTTTGTTATGGATGTTGTATTCATGTGGGCGTATGTTGGGCAGGGATGGAAGGAGGAAATAGAAAAAAAAATGTTGGTAGCTATTCATGCTGTATATCTCTGCATTAAAACTATACAAGGCTACATAATGAGTAATATGAAATATGAAACTATTTCAGAAAAAAGTGTGTGAGGACTTTCAAGGAGCCAGTGTGATCCACTTTCTTAAAAATTATGTCTAACAATATCCATATGTGGGTTGTAGGTTTCATTTTTATAAATACACACAATAAGTGGTCCTAAGTAATACTCACATGGCTATTATGGTTCAGCTGATCAAACCTTCCACATATCCATAAGATATTATGATGTTGGGTTTTTTTTTTTTAACTTTCTTTGTATAATATGTGTATAAAGGAGCAAACAAAATAAAATCACAAAAAAACTTCTGCTTTGCCAAAAATTATAATCAAATATTTTACATATATTTAGCTAGTACAATTGCCTAGAAATACATGCATCTAAGTGGAAGTGCCAGGTTCAAATTCTAGACCCAGTCTTCTGCTCAGCTCCTGCATGTTTGCTGTGGGGATGGAGGATTAAACTCTTATTGCGCCTTTTATGCATCCACCTGTCAGATGATCATAAGTAGTATTAACAGATCTTTATTTACTCTATTGTGGTGGTTTCCTACATTACAATGAGTGGATTGAAAGAAAGCCAAGTTTTATGGCTGCCTAGAAGAAGCATGTAAGAGCTTATGAAAATGCATTAAGAACATGGAATGTATTTCTTCACAATACATTTTAATTAAGATAATTAAGTATTCACAACAGTTTCATAGTGTTATGAGAATTTAGAGATAAGAATTTTATTAATTGTTAAGAATCAAAGAATCCTTAATGTTGTTCAAATATCACATCATCCAATAAGCCAGGGACTTTTACAGTACACAAATCTAATAGGATTTTTATGCACCTCAGACACACATTTTATTGCTGTTAGCTTTGAAGTTTTTATTATTAATTATGCACAACATAATTTTACTAACATACATTATTATTTGTATTACCATAGCACCTAGGAACTCTAGTCATGAACCAGGGCCCCATTGTTGTTCTTTCCTCTTTAAACTGAGGATATTGAGCCCAATTTTATAGTCAGGCTTGCATGCAGTTACCGTGGTTATATTTGCATTATAGTTACTGAGACCAAAACTTATGTTTTGTTTGCTTGTATGTACATAACTTGTAGACAGCAGCACTAGACCTAGGAAAGCTAATTCAGTCAGAGGCTAACTAAGACAGAATAGAGGGTTTTATGCTGGTGATACAGTCATCCTCTTAAAAAGAGAATCACAACTCTTGATAAGCATTTTCCCAAGATCTAATTCCTATACATTCAGATAAACAAAATTTGTAACACTAATAGTACCATCTGGTGACTTCCAGTAATGTTACAAATCTGGCCAGTTAGATATATAATATAATTTTTACGTTTTTGTGCAAAAACAGAAATCTGCCTGCTGATGTATCGAATTTGCCATTGTTTAGATACAAGTTAGCAGATTGTGATATTTAAGCAAACTTTCATTGTTCTTCTTCTCTTGAATTTTAAAGTTTTATTATCCTTATGAAATAAGGATCACACAAAAATCGAAAGCTACCTGCACATTTCTGAGAAAACAGATGAGAAATGTTGAAACTTAGACAAAGCCTAATAATAAATGTTTTGAAATTGTGTATCCTTTAAACACTATTTAAGTCAAGACACATATGTGGGTTTAGTGTCATTCCTCTTTTCTGTTCTTATAATATATATAAGTTAAATGGTGTGAGCTACACAGCAGGCCAGAGAGAGAAATGATTAATCAAGTCTTTTCCCTATGCCAGATCTATGCACCCAATTTCTTGCCTTCATCTCATCTCTCTCTCTTTGGATCTAAACCTGTCATCCCTTATCTGTGTCATTTTGGACCCAAACCTGTCACTATGGGAAAGACAGAGAATAGTTGCCACTGACTGCTATTACTTCTCTGTGGAGATAAGTTCAGTACCAACAAAGAAATAGTCACATGCGCATTGGCTACAAATGAGAGCTGCATTCATCAGAAAAGAAGCTGTCATGGCAACCTTTAGAAAAACCAGTCTCCCTTTTTTCAAAAGTTTTTTGTTTTTATAGTTTTTAAATGGAGATGAGGAGAAAGAGAAAAAGATACAGTTAGCTGGTAAGGTGAGAGTTGAGATATTTTAGAAGAAAGACATTGCTCAAATCAGTTGTCTAATGGGATGCAATGGTAAACACGGAAAGTGGAAAAAAGACAATTGAGAGCAGGAGAGTGTGGGGGAGAGATCTGTGGTACAAAGAAAAGGATTAGGAAAAACAATGAAGAAATTTGCAAAAAAATTCTCAAGAACGTGAAATACTCTAAGCAACAGAATCCCTGTTTGTGCATATTTATATAAAATACTTCGATATTTACAGCAAAGCTTGAGGAGGGTGCTGTCCTATAAATAAACCATTA
This sequence comes from Trachemys scripta elegans, assembly GCF_013100865.1. Lineage (NCBI taxonomy): Eukaryota > Metazoa > Chordata > Testudines > Emydidae > Trachemys > Trachemys scripta. The sequence goes on from NC_048306.1 coordinate 36,754,002, forward strand.
AACCATAGTCCCATTTGACCAATCATGATGGAGGTTCAGGACATAAATAACACTGGTCTAAAATTTTTGAGAAGTCGTCTGCTTCAGAGATAAAATGTGCTATTTATTATGTATTTTGATGTGCTGAATTCAAATATGACTGATTGGCTACTGTTTCTAAGAGATTTAAGTTTTTACATTTTATGTCTATGTAGTTTTAATCATAAATTGTAAACCTAGGTCTTTACATGTGTTTATGGTTGCTTTACATGATAATATTTCACCTGTCCTGTTTATGTAACACTTTAAAAATTAGCAAAAGGGTTATATAAATCAAATGTATTATGAAACAAAAGGCAAAAAACTATTCTGTACATAGTTTAGTCCTATTCAGTGTCTACTCGGCGCTTCTTGGCTTGTCTCTTGTATTCATTAAATGGAGCATCTCTTGTCACTGTCCAGCAATAGTCCGCAAGCATTGATGGGCTCCATTTGCCCTGATAGGGTTTCTCCATTGTTGCAATGTCCTGGTGAAATCGTTCGCCGTGCTCGTCGCTCACTGCTCCGCAGTTCGGTGGAAAAAAATCTAGATGAGATTGTATGCAAAAAATGTATCTTTAGTGACATGTTGCAACCAAGGCTTTTGTATGCCTTGAGGAGGTTTTCCACCAACAACCTGTAGTTGTCTGCCTTGTTATTTCCGAGAAAATTTATTGCCACTAACTGGAAGGCTTTCCATTCCGTCTTTTCCTTGCCACGCAGTGCATGGTCAAATGCATCATCTCGAAGAAGTTCACGAATCTGAAGACCAACAAAGACACCTTCCTTTATCTTAGCTTCACTTAACCTTGGAAATTTTCCACGGAGGTACTTGAAAGCTGCTTGTGTTTTGTCAATGGCCTTGACAAAGTTCTTCATCAGACCCAGCTTGATGTGTAAGGGTGGTAACAAAATCTTCCTTGATTCAACAAGTGGTGGATGCGGAACACTTTTCCTACCAGGCTCCAATGACTGTCGGAGTGGCCAATCTTTCTTGATGTAGTGGGAATCTCTTGCACGACTATCCCATTCGCAGAGAAAACAGCAGTACTTTGTGTATCCAGTCTGCAGACCAAGCAAGAGAGCAACAACCTTCAAATCGCCACAAAGCTGCCTCTGATGTTGGTCATAGTTTATGCACCTCAAAAGTTGTTTCATGCTGTCATAGGTTTCCTTCATATGGACTGCATGACCAACTGGAATTGATGGCAAAACATTATGCAGTAAAACAGCTTTAAGACTCGTCTTCAATGAATCAATGAACAGTCTCCACTCATCTGGATCGTGAGCGATGTTGAGGGCTGCCATCACACCATCGATGTTGTTGCAGGCTACCAGAACACCTTCCATGAAGAAGAATGGGACAAGATTCTTTTGACGGTCACGGAACATGGAAACCCTAACATCACCTGCCAGGAGAGTCCACTGCTGTAGTCTGGAGCCCAACAGCTCTGCCTTACTCTTGGGTAGTTCCAAATCCCTGACAAGGTCATTCAGTTCACCTTGCGTTATGAGGTGTGGTTCAGAGGAGGAGGATGGGAGAAAATGTGGGTCCTGTGACATTGATGGTTCAGGACCAGAAGTTTCATCCTCTTCCTCTTCCTCGTCTGACTCAAGTGAGAATGATTCTGGTGCATCAGAAACCGCTAGTCCTTCTCCGTGGGGTACTGGGCGTATAGCTGATGGAATGTTTGGATAATGCACAGTCAACTTTTTCTTCTTTGACACACCTTTCCCAACTGGAGGCACCATGCAGAAGTAACAATTGCTGGTATGATCTGTTGGCTCTCTCCAAATCATTGGCACTGCAAAAGGCATAGATTTCCTTTTCCTGTTCAACCACTGGCAAAGATTTGTTGCACAAGTGTTGCAGCATATATGTGGGGCCCACCTCTTGTCCTGATCTCCAATTTTGCAGCCAAAATAAAGGTGATAGGCTTTCTTAACAATAGTGGTTATACTGCGCTTTTGTGATGCAAAAGTCACTTCACCACAAACATAGCAGAAGTTATCTGCACTGTTCACACAAGTGCGAGGCATCTCTGCTCACTTTGGCTAAACAGAAATGTGTCCCTTTGCAAAATCAAACACTGACAAATAAGAGAGCACGACACTATATGATTTCTAGAGCTGATATAGGGCAATTTGTTCAGCAGAGTGATGTAAGCTTCGTTATGATTGCATCATCCATGACTTCTAGGAATAACATGATGCAATTCATATCATGTATGACGCAATACCAGCTTCAGATTGCATCATTCATTGTTTTGCCTAAAAAGCAAGTACTGTCCAAACCCAGTCATAGATTTATTCATAGATCCAGTCAAAGATGTATTTTAGTCATTTCTGGTTTAAATTGAGATCCCTTCCCTTTATAACTCACTTATCCTCTGCCATTCCCAAGTCAAGGGTCGTATATACTGACCCAATAGCATATCTTGAAAACTAGAGCCAATCAACAATTTTAAGCATCATTTTCATTCTCAGTGACCCAGAATTAGTAAAGTTTGACTACATTTATTTCAGAAGCATTTTGGCTGTAGAGCAGTATAATCTTCCCAAGATATCTTCTGAGCAACTGGCCAGCAGCATCCATCTCAAGCCGCTCTCCCACTGGTTAAATATTACAATGTTACAAGAGTTCACAGCATGTCTGGTTATACCGAAAGAAGGACAAGAGACATTTGACATGGGTTTAATCAGGCCGCAACTTATTATCAGATGGCTGGGTCTGCCTGGCAGATAAAAGTGTACAGTGCAGGTAACTCCATGTTTATTCCATGATTACCTGGGGTGTTTTTACCAGCTCCCCCTCTTTTTCCATCCAGGTCCCTCCAGAAAATACATTGCCAGGATCTTACCAGACCCAGGGGCTTCCACCAGCTCCCCTTCTTTTTCCATCCAGGTCCCTCCAGCAAATACATTGCTGGGACCTTACCATCCAACTCCCCCTCCCCCCGCACTCTCCCGTAGGAGGGTTAAAGTGTGCTATTAGAATGGCAGGTTGGCTCCCTGCCATACTAAGCATAGGAGTCCCCAACCTTCCCCCACACCCTCCGTTCGTTCCTTTAACAAACACCTCTTTTTAGGGAGTTTCTTCTTTTCCAAGCCATTTATCTGGTCACTATATACCTTTTCTATGGAGTACTTGCACTGGACATCCGCCCTACACTTAAATAATGAGTTTCAACATGTAACCTATCACCCTTCATGCCATGCATGAACAGAGCCCTTCCTGAACCCGCTGTGGGGAAGGCGGAAAAAACCCCAGCTGCACCCAAGCCAATATGGGAGTAAGGGAAAAATTCCTCCCCCCCCCCGCCCAGAAAAGGGGCGGCTAGCATAATGCCCACAGCAGGCCTTGACCAAACCTAGTATTTTACCATCTAAAGGAGAAGGAGGGTGGGCCCTGCTTCAGCCTGCTCCATGTAAAAGGGAGGCTTCAGGCGAAGAACTGTCCCCTTTAAAGCCTGCATTCCTAGGGGATGAGTCAGCGACCATGCTGACCTTTTTGCATCAGTTTTCATCTCTCTTCCTCTCCCCCCTCACCCCTCCTCTCCTGCCATAAAGCAGTGTTCCCTTCATTTGGCCAGCCAACCAAATACCACCACCACCACCCCCATCCCCCCCCCACCCCCACTTAAAGGTGCAGGACGGTCATTATATAGAAAGCAAAAAAGTGTTCCAAATTTACCAAGTACTGTCTATATCTGCATAAATTGCACCACAGTAAATGGACATGGCAGATACACATCAGAGGCCACAGCTGGGCATTTTTACAGCAAGGCTTTCTTTGGTCAGGCTTTCTGCTCACTGCATGTTTTGAATCCCTTGGCACTTAGGGTTTCAGGTGCTGCATATACAGAACTCCATTTGGGAGTCCCACATAAGTATGTGCCGGATCAGATTCTTAATGTACCTGCTGCTGCTAGCTGTCTTGCGTTCTTTCCGTAAAGTTGCATTGCTGGCTATGGAAAATCAGACTGATATAATACAATATTATTTTCTCAAAATAGTGAGCATACGCTTCCAAACCCATGTATCCATTCTGCAGATCACTCCCCACCCAGGCTATTCCTGACCTTCCTGTTGACTAAGCCCCATGTTGTTGTTGGTCCTCCTCTTTCGGCTCAGGGACTTACCTTACCACTAGATGTTTCTCCCCATACTACTTTTTTTTAATTCATCACCTTCCACCAAAAGTATCAGAAATGAGGAGTAAAAACAAGTCTTTTGATCACGTATGTCATCTCATATGCCTTTTTGCATAGTTAGGTGTGCTGGCTCTTCCTGCTGATGAAAAAGATTCTGCACCAGTTTTGTTATCTAAGAAGTGTGTTATAATATTTTGCACTTTTCAAATGCTAGAGAGCTCTATTCATTTGAGGAGAGAACTAAGGTGATGATAATGGTTTGATTTTGAAACATCGCTAAGCACCAGCAGTTGTTCTTGATTCCAATGGGATTTTGGCATCTCTAAACATCAGACCAAAAGTGATCTTTCCATAGACAGAATCCCAACCAGTGGAAAAATCAGGAATACAACCCAGGTCCCTTGACTTGCAGCCCTGAATTCCTGGCACTAGACCACATTGTGCATCGGTCCCCATTAAAAAAATCAGCATGTACTAATAGTTTACCACGCAGTGGCATCAGAAATGCCTGTACTTATATAAGGAAAACTAACACCTCCTCAGATACTGCGGTGCTATAACAGCTGGTAAATATATAATTTTTTAATGGCAACCACTGTACTTTACCAAGGGTGCAAAAGGACACTTCCCTATGCACCCTGTCTACTGCTCCACCCCAACTTCTGAAAACAAGTCTATATAGCTCCCTTTTCTTCCCAAAAGTAGTGCATTATGTCATGTTGCTTATTTTGTTGGTCTTGGTGCCATGATAAATAAACTGAAATTTTCTACTTTATCATCAGTGTGCTTCATACTGTCTGCTTTGGGGATCACTTGTAGCTCAGCATGTTTCACCCATCCATTTTTTTAACATGAATTTACACCTGTTTGACTTCCTTGTTTGGAATGGACAGCTCATATTGATATATAACATATATGGAAATGTAGAGTGCAGAAACATTCAAAATATTATTTTGCCCCTCTAAATTAATTCCCATATTAACTAAAGCTTTATTTATAAAAGCAGAATACTTTTATGTATTTATCAATTATCCAAAATGTTACATTTACTTTGTTGTTACAGAAGATAGTTTCATATGACACACAATGCTGAATATAATACATCTTTTTGTAGTAAACCTTGTGTAACAGAGCTTTCATTCTGAAGAAGTAAAGTTACTCCACTGAATATATAATTTGTTTGACCAAACTGAAAATATTGCCAGCTAACAAAAATTTGCAGTGTTCTCTGACCTCAGAGAATTGGATTCTTACCCAGGAAGAAGATCTAAGTTTCTTGCATAACACAATTTGTTATACAAAAGTGTTTTTGAGGTTTAGCTTTATCAAAATTTGAGATTTAGCTTTATTAATTGGCCCTTGGCAAAATTGTAGACTGAAATCCAATCAAGTATCCCCATCCACAAGAAAGATAAGCAGAGAACCCCCTGTGGTAACTGTCATTACATTTTTGCTTATGTAAAATTTCTAAAGCTTCAAATCTCATCTCATTGTTCTGCTTTATAAAAAAGGGGGATTTGTAGCTTATGAGCAGATTTAACCTTTTGGAAATTTAATATCTAAGTAGTCATAATTGTATTGTAATCAAGAAATTAAAATATAACAATGTGATCAGAGGCAACCCTAACAGTGAAACTAGTAGCATAATAAAAGATCAATAGTGTAGAATTTTGTCTGCATTTATACAATATTGCAGAATGCTAGTAACCACTTATAAAAGTACAGTAAGGAGAGATCTAGCAAAGCCAAATGAAAACAAACAAACAAAATCCATTCAAAACCCTTCTTCCATTGCAACTTATTCTGTGATTGTGTCAGATCTCACAATTAGTGTTTGAGCAAAGTCAGCTCTTGGGATGAGACACGTCCAAGGAATTACCTAATAACTATTCAGAAGTTAGTTATTCTCTCACTTCAGAGGTAGAAGTGTTAATGACTCACTGACATCAGTGAGTCATTAACATCTTTACATCTGAAGTGGGAGAATTACCACTAAATAGAACTGGTTTGGAATTTTTCAACTAAGCTTTTTTTAACCATTTTTGTCAGAAAATTCTGATTAATAAAAACTGAAACTGTTTGCAGGAAAGAGTCAGTTTCAACAGAAATGAAATATTTCAAAATTACCAAAATGAAACATTTCAGTTAACCTCAACCAAAAAAAAAATCACATTTTCAGTTTGTGAAAATTTGAGATTTCCACTTTTTGTCCCAATTCAGAACAGCAAGCATTTTTTAAAACCTCAAGTTCTCAGAGGATGGAAAAACCATTTCGCACCCAGCTTTACTACAGAACCATGCCCCAACATGCTGTTGCAGAGGACAGTGCACTGCTGTTGGTTTCATCTTTCAGAGAAGGCATAAAATCAATATCAGTTCAATAATAATTTGAACTTAAGTCTTTCATCTGAGGAACTCAGTACTTTACAAACATTAATTAATCTTCACAGCACCACTTGTGAAATCTGTTAGGTATGATAAGAATAATAATACCCATTTTATAGAAAGATATACTGAGGCATAGCAAAATTAAATGAATTTTCAGAGATCATACAGATAATAAGTATTAGTATTGCAAATTGAATTTAGGAGTCCTGAGACTCTCAGCCTTGTTTTAATCACTAGAAAACTCCCTTCTGTGGTACTTTGCATGAGAGAAGGGATGTTAACTCCTGAGCCTTGGCCATATTCTAGCTCAGGAAATTACATCTACCTAAAATTCTCCCTGTAGTTTTAGTTGGTATTCTTCACTTTTCTACATTAGGGCCTGATCTGAAGCCCATTGAAGTCAATGGAAAGATTCTCTATGACTGCAGTTGGTGTTATAAAATTAGACCCCTGAACTGCTGACTGTGTACTCCACTTACATTTCACCCCAGTGGTAGCTGCATTTCACTGGTGGGTGAGTGGTCTTTATATATGGTATGATTTGTATTTGTACTTGTAAAGACTTTTGGGATGACAGTGGCTATATAATATAGCAATTACTTTTAAAACATGAAACCTCAATTGTGCAGGCCTTTTCCTGTTAGATATGGTTAGTTTTATCCTCCTTCTTCTGGCAGTCACTATGATGTTCATACAACTTCTGACAGGGAAGATGGTGAATTATTGTGTCTCATACTTTTACCTTCAAGATGTTCCTTTTGCCACATATCTGGAACCAAAAGGGATCTAAACCCATTGTTTTGATTTTCACCACTACGTGATAGAATAGTCTTCATGTATATTGACATATGCTTTCTATTTTAAATCTGTATGACTTTTTCTTTTTAACTTCGATGATATTTAGAGGATTCCAGCCATAAACACACTTGGCGAAAGTAATTACTGTACTTCCAGTTGCCCTGTGTGTATACACAATCTACAGAGGGAGGGAGATGAGATAGATATTTATATTTGTATAAACAGAAAAAAAGGACGAGTTGTTTTTGAGAAGCAATAGATGGCTCAAAGAGTCTATTTTAATATTTCCTTTGCTGGATTATTAGATGATTGTATCATTGCATAAACAGCTGCAAGTGAACGTAAACTGATCACAATGCTAAGTGACCTTTTAGTTTGCTCATCATTAAACTTAAGTTAGTTGACCTTTCTGCCTCATGCAGGCTTTCTCCAAAGCACCCTGCTGTACCTTTGGTACTAAACTCTTGAATCATTATCTGTTTTAAGGATTTGCTGTGCCTCGAAGGTACTATGACATTTGCTAAGACTCCCCATTGGACTTTCCAAGCATTTCTGAATCATGATGGTGTCATTTGATAAGTTGGATTTAAAGTACATGAGACTTGTTTTTATAGAATAACTCAAACCAAACAAAAGGAATCAAATCAGAATTAGCACTTTGACTCTTTGTTGGTACAGTGTGTGTATGCAGGCAGATATGGGCAATGCTTAAATATATTCTTATTGCAATAAATGATAAAAGGTTGAAAAATGCTTTTGAGGTTTTAGAGTGTGCCTTTTCCTCTTTTTTAATAGTCCTGCAAATGCTATTTCCAATCCTTTACAACTCTACATTTCTAAGAAAATAACATATTTGTCCAACTTGTAGTTTAAATCATTTCTTAGGCTACACAGTCAGTAGACTACATAGGATATAACTGATGTCATTTACATAATTTATGAGAGAAATCCTGTAGCAGATCCTGTATGACAACTTTTGAAAATTCTTTAGCTGCAGTTTACTGTTTTGTTTTCACTGAGTCTGATGTGCTAAAGAAATAGACTTGAATTTCAAACAATAAAAATACAGGTCTGTCGTATCTTACGCGCATTTAACATGCGCGATTTCAACTTTACGCGGTCGGCAAAAACAAAAAAGAGAAAAACAACAGTTTTAATACTATACCTGTAGTGCGGGCGATTTCGCCCACCATTGAACTCAATTGGGTTTTGGCTATACGCGGTTTTCGCTTTACGCACTAACCGCGGAACAGAACCCCCGCGTAAGATGAGACAGACCTGTATTTAGAAGTGAAATACCGAAGTCAAGTTAATATAGTTTACTGTTGCAAGTCAAGTGTATCATGCCAAAATTCAGCCTCTCTACAGATAATAGAGTGAACTATTTTTATTTGTTGATGTTTTTGTTGTTGGTTTCTATCAAAATATTAGGTCAGAGGGAAAATGAGAATTCTGCTAATTGATTTTTGTGTTTTATTCACAATAAGCAGCCCCCAAAATAATTGAAATGCCTTCGAAAAAAATAGAGCTATTTTATTTACCTTACAAACAAAAATAAAAGTTAATAAGAGAGCAGATAATATTTACCAACACTTTCTGTTTTTTATTTTAACATTATTTAAACATGCAAGAAATAAGAAGCAAACAAAATAGCAGAAATATGCCACGGCAGGACAGGAGTGGAAATTTAGTGTCTGAACAGGTTAGATCAGAGGTTCTCAAACTGTGGTCCACGAGCTCCATTCAGGCGGTCCACAGATAGTTCCCTCTAAGGTGCGCACCTAGGCGGCCATACACGAGAAAATGAAGGGCCACCCACTTAGTTAATGGAGCCATGGCTCCACTAATTAAGTGCCTGGACCCTGGAGAAGATGCACATGTAAGGTGCACTCATGATCTTGGGGGGAATAGGAGGTAGGTGGGAGGGGGCAGTGGAGCAAGAAGAGGGGGTGGGGGGAATTTGGGCTGTTCAGGGCTACGGCTGCTGGGAAGAGACAGCCCTCCTTACCAGCCTCAGCTCTGTGGCTGCTGTGGAAGGAGAGAGACCCCTTCTCCTTCCCAGCACCTGCTCAAGGGCCGCTACAGTGGGGGGGACAGGGCACATCCACTGCATTAGAAAGGTAAGACTACTTATATTAAAATATGAGTTAAGTTCTTTTATTTGTAGAACAAAAAAAGTTAATTATTTATTTTTTATATATAGCGCTTTTATCCAAAGCGCTTTACAATAGTTAGCTAATGGTACAAACAGCATTCGGAAAGAACGTTTAGTGGTCTGCTGAGACCCTCACTAATTTTCAAGTGGTCTGTGAAAAAAAAGTTTGAGAACCACTGAGTTAGATGATCTAAAGTGAATTATTCTTGTAGGTGATCACAATTGACTCTGAGCTTCTTAGTCCCTTACAGGTATGTATTTTAAATAAATGGAAGGTGGCAACCCAGTTTACATTTTCTTTGCAATAATGAGGAAGAGATTTAGGAAATGTTTTATCATTGTGCTAGAGAAGAAAATTAAATGTGCTTTCTTGAGTATATTACCTTATACCTACCTATTTATTTATTTATTTGCTGGATGACCCGGTGTATGTAATGAAGTATCTAGGCACTGACCAAGTATTGTTAACAACATTCAGCAATCAACGCTAATTCACAGTTCTGCCCGTCATGAAAACTGCTGGCCTTAAACATCCAATTAACCAGAATAGAAACAAAAATAGTATCTCTTTTACTCCTAAGCCTGACTGAATAAAAAATCCTTGCACTGTGTACTCTTAAGCCTGACACATTGTAATTCTGGTGAACAGTGGAAAAGCAAAATATTAGCTATTTTCTGAGGTTTAGGTTCATCAACAGAGTACTCTATTGCAAAAGTCTTAGAAAAAAGAGTTCAAGGCACGATGCCCTTCTTTAGCAGTTTGCCAAAATGTCCAAATACATACATGGATGGTGGTTTAAGGATCACAGAGCATCTCAAGGACAAGTGAGAGCGCACCACAATGTTATATTTAGGGGGGATTCTGATTTAGAGGCATTCAGTCATAATTCCGTGGATGGTAGCTTCAGTCCACTGGCTCCTCACCCAAAAGTCTGGACCTACAGTTCATCTCATTCTGAGCAGGATTACTATTGCAACAACACATCATCAGAGTGAAACTAACTTCTCTTATGACAGTCTCAAAAAGGCACAAACTCTTAGTCACTATGACCTAATACTTGAAAAAACAAAATTTGTTTTTTCATATAGAATGTTCCCCGTAATAAGATTAAGGGATCATGTGGTTAAAAATATTTAAAGTTGACAAAACAGGAGTCTGAGATTAACCACATCCTCAAATTCCAAAGGAAGTAGGCAGCTTTGAGCAAAGATGATACCTGATGGAATAGGACAATTTTAGAGGGTGACTAGTGTAGTTCACAGATTTAAAACAGGATCAAAGACAAACTGCAGGAAACTCAGACATTCAAGAACCTAATCTCCATTGTGGTAATTGGGAAGATACTGGAGACAACTGATGAAGGTTTTGATTATAATGTCAATTTAGACATTTTTCAAACAACTAGATCCATAAAATGAGAATTAGAAGGGCAATGTGAGTATAACTGAACTGTTAGATAAGCGTGAACAGCTGACATTTATCTAGATTACAGGAAAATGTATGTTGTTCTGTGGCACATGACAAATTGATTTTACAAGGGTAGAAAGCATGTTATAGGAGTTGCCAGTGGTAGGTGGTTAATATCATTGTCTTAGACTTGGAAGTTCTAGGCTGAAGTTTTGTTTAGTGAAATGGTCTCAAACTGTTCTCTGAGACCCACATTACCAACTCAAGATATCTCTGTTCAGGAGAACCTGAGGATCAGGACTGTAATGTCACTAGCAGAAGCGCATGGTTAAGTTTATATATCCACTATTATTTTGGGGCGTGTCAGCTGATATTTGGATATCAGCTAGGCCTGGGAAATTGAATCTGAATATTCTACATTTATTTTTAGATCTGTGACTATAAATCACATTGTCTCAGACTCTCCATGTTCTCTTCCTCTAGCCTCTTTGCTAGTTGGATTCTCCCTCATCCGCAGAGCCCAATGCCTGGTCTTTTGCCAGCCCTGAATGGTTTTCTCATTTTTGTCTTCTCACCAGTGGCCTGTTCCATACCCCTTTCCTTCTTGCTGCTCAGAGAATGTGTCCAGCTTGCCCTGTCGTTCCTCTCCCTTACCTTATTTTCAGCCATGAGGGAAGTTGTGAAGAGAAGACTTAATCTTCCCAAAAATCTTCCTAGATACCTTTGGGTTTGGGGGTGACATTACTGCTCCCCAGCCTACGCCTGTTTCCACTGCATTGGCATTGAAGCACTATGCAATATCTCTGTTTTGAATTAAAGGACCAGTGAAGCTGGATGAGAGTGCTGGATGGTCCCACTGCTGCAGGGGAGATAAAGGGAGCAGAGCGACTGTCCACTCCTCTCAAGATACCCAGGTGATTTGGGAGCAGTTCGCCCTGGCTTTTCACTGAAGGATATGGCATAGGGCCAGCCATAGAGCCACACTCTGAAGACACCAACGGGAATAGAGTTAAAATATCATGGGTCATCTGCAAAAAGAAAGCTAAAGGCAGGAGTGGAGTGGCTCCTTTGTGGGAGAGCACTTTCCAAGAGACCTGCAAAAGAATCTGAGCAGTCTGGATAGTGGATGTATTTCATTTCCCATCTGCGGTAAGAAGGCCAGGAAATGGGAGTTGAGGTTCAGGTATTTTATTTCCCTGCCGCACTGCAGTGACTAGAAGGAGGGGAAATTAGATTGGGGTGTTTTTTTTTAATATTCCCAAAAATTATCAAAGAAATCTATTGTTTACAAGATAGCACAGTGTAAAAAGTAGACAAGGAAACAGGCATAGGAGTGAAATGGTAACATAACATAGCAGCAGCAGTTCTGGTCACCCAAATGTACTATAGCAAAAATGTTGTTGAGTTTGAAAAGGTGCAGTGGATGGTAAGTTAGGTTTTTGAGGGTATGAATCATAAAGCAAGATTAGTCTGTTTAGCACAGGGGGAAAAAGACTGGGAGATCTGAGACATATGAGATTTTGAGGAGAAGGGACTACATAGATGCCAATAAACTGTTTGGGAGCGTACGTAATTCAAAAGCAAAGAGATCATGGACTGAAGTTAAGGAGGAATGGTTAACATCTTATTGCATAATTAGCAAATATCCAATATTAAGCCTTATTAACATGCATATGGTGAAGGTATTTTTTATTCGTGTTCTGAATGCCTCTGTTGACATGTGTACATAGTTAATTCGGAGTCAACGAATAAATGAAAAACTGTGACTTTGCAAAAGATTCTTCTCATTTAACTCCTTCATCTGTCACCTGACTGTGAATTGTATTATACTGTATATCAACTTAAATTAAAATTCAAGGTTGATGGGGGGGGGGGGAGGAAATTGCAAGCATCCACTGGAATGTTAAAAAACAAAAACTATGTTTAAATAACGTTAAGGTTGTGACATAAACTGACAAAGGCAATGACAGTCAAAGTTAACCTTGGCACTGACGCTCCTTCCATTAGAGGTAATGCATTTTATAAGAGTTTACAGTGTCAGAAATCTGGAGTTGTGGTATCAAGGGGTTTAAGGCTGCCACTGAGTTCTCAGTTCATTTCATTTTGCCTAGGCATTGCAACACTTATGGCTTGTAATACAGTACCGTGCATTAGTTGGAGACCCCAGCAATACCTTTGGTAGGAACCATGGGACAAGCAAAGGACAGTGTGCCCTAGCTCCAGTCACTTTGTGTCAGTCATAGCTGTATTCAGATATAGGGAGTTGGGAAGTAATTTATTTTCTTTTATTTTAACTGTAGGTTGTTTTTGCTTCAAAGACAAAAAAGAAATCCTTCATTAAAGTCTGTGAGATTGACACGACAGACTCTATGCCTGTATGTCTTTCTGCCAAATGGCACGTCTTTATGGCATCTGTCTATTATTGAAATCTGTTCTTGATTTTTATTTAGTACAGATGATAGATTTAAAAAATAAGGCCTTTTAGTAATGCAGAATATAGACTCCCAGCATTTACAGAGCATTACATAGAGCAATAAGGGTTCGTTGTTCTAATATTCATTTGGGAAGTTTAGAAAAGGCTGACCCTGCACAGAGTCCATTGTAGTATATAATATAAAAGTTTCTGGAGCAATTGGAACAGTTGTCTAAATAGGTATATTAAAAATGTCCAAAATGCATATAATTCACCCAAAAGCTCACACTGGCTCATTTGTAACTCATGTGTATGTACTGGTATGTACAAGAGGAAAACACTTGTGAAATGTCTCAAAAATGCTCAGTTTAAGTAAACCTGTGGTTTGTTGAAATATTGTTATCCTCATTATCTCCTCTGTCCCTGCTCCTTTATGCCACTCTGATGGTGCAAAGCGACTGTACAGCCATTGGATTCAGCCACCAATTGATACTCCCTCCGAACAGGAGTTCCTAAGATGGCATAGAACTGCTCTCCTCCCTTCCCCCACCCATGGCCTTAGCATAAGAGAGTGTGGGAAGGATTGCTGCAGCTGGATATTTATACTCTGGAAGTCAGGCAGGCCCTTTCCAAGATGGAAAATAGGAAACATGCAAAGTTGGCTTAGGAGCCACTTTTGCCCTCCATTCCTCTTTTGGGATGGAGGATCTGGACCTAGGTTTATTTACATTTTTTACATGGCAGCAGTGAATTATGGACTAATTATCTGCTAAATTTGGTTTCCAAATAATCCAGTACATTTGATTTTTGGTACTGCATCATCCACATAAGAGTATCAGAGTAGGCTTCAAGAATGTTGTCATTACACACAAATACCATTAAATAGTAGCTGTTTGAACTCCAAAACACACACACAACAGAACATTGACTATCTTCAGAACATTAATTGTTCTTATAATTTTTAAATGGCCAAAGTGATTTTTTTTTAATTTTTAATAGTAAAAACTGTGAAATTTGTGCTACGCTTTAGGGGTTTGATCCTGCTCCCATTGGGGTTGTTGGCAAAGTTCTCATTGATTTCAATGGGAATAAGCTCCGACGCTTTATAAACTTGTAGAGAATTTTAGTGGCAAAGGTATTCTATATCGTTGATACAACTGTCATTCTGCTTCTGGGTGCACCAGCAGATATAGCTATAATACGTAAAGGAACCAGCATTAAGGGCCGAATTTTGCCCTTGAATACACACTTGGTCTCCTATGAATTCAATGGGAGCTGCTTGGGCTCAGCCAAGAGAGAAATTTAGCTATAAGGGTTGTTTTTATATTTCATCTCACAATTTGAAATGTGTTTGTCTTGCGCTCTAAATTGCCTTTTGTATAAATCCTTTTAATAAGGAGTAGCTTCACATTTCATAACCTGTACATGCCTTTGTTGTAATTAATGTATAGTTAAAGACACATACAATATTTAGTAATTCACAGTTGGTGGTCCTAGAGAAGTAACAGGTAATAATGAGATCATCTTGCCAAGCTCGAACAGGAGCTTTTCTTTAATGCTATATAATGAAGGCAATGGACAGGCATTAATGATTACTGCTTGCACCAGCCACTCAGACAGGAAAGATGCAGTTTTAAGTTTTCTCATAGCATATTCAATTCCATTTAAATATTGCAAACTGCTGAATTGCAAATGTTAACATAGGCATAAATAAAAAATGTTGATATTTTATTTAATCTAAAAATAATAATTATGGATAGGCTGCCTTTATTGTATTATTTAAAATATTTCATATTACATGTGGCCTACAAGCTATTGCAGAGTTGTCACTATTTTTTTAATAAAGAGAATTAGTTGTTATTGCATTAAAAATACAGGAGGAGGATTACTTCAGGATTGGGGAAAGTGGTTTGCCTTTGACAGGCACTGTCAGTAATTGTGGGCTAGGAAGGAAACTATGGTAGCCAGTTTATATTAAACATTAGGAAAGTCTCAGTGCTCAGAAGAATGTTATCCAGCTCCCATTATAAAAGAAATTCTTTTTCAGAAAAGAGAGCGCTTTCCACTTTCCTTTCCATCTTTGAATTCACTGCTTTCATATTGTATGCAAAGAATAAAGCATCTGTGCATGGGAGACTGTAACTTCTGGTATTTAAATTGCCAACTGCTAAAACTGATTGAGTTGAACCAGAAGAAGGGAAAAATGTCCTGCTGAGGCAAATGCATTCTTACACCCCTCTTTAATAAAATATTGTAAGGAATAGCTAGAAAGCTTCCCCTTGGACTTTCATCTGGCAGTTTTTGATTGTAGCCTTGTGAAAGAATCACTATTGACTCCTGTCAGGCAGTTTTGGAGAGGAGGTGAAGAGCCTTCTCTCATGACTTTCTGTGTGTTTTGTCAAATCTAGTGCTTTCAGTTGAAGTGCGAAGTGAAGGCTGATGTCAGGAAATGCCTCAAAGCGCGAGCTGGTGCTGGTCTCCCGCGACTTACTTTTTTTAAAGAATCAGATTGGATTGTAAAATGATGGCAATCTGACTGGACATAAACACGTTTATTGCAGGCTCAGCAGCCGTTACATATCATTAGTGAAAGGAGGCAAGGGGCAAGGGGACCACTTTAATGTCAGTTTCATTCTTTTTAAGGACAAGTGCGTTCAGATGAGAAGATACTAACTTTATGGCTACTTGTTTACTTAAAGTTCAGAACCACTACTGCCTTTATTATTTCTTCCTATTTTGTAGCCTTTAAGTAAAACTCACTTTCAGTGCTAATGCAAATTGAAAGAGTAATAGAGGGAATAGGGGAGCTGGGAGTAGTAAGAAAAATTGGAAGCCATTTTAAGTTATATTGTTTATGAATAGTGTAGTTTATTAGCATCAGATCAAGTCTGTTCAAAATGTGCACATTCTGTCTTTTTCGCCACATGCTGTACTATTTTCCTTAATAATAAGTCTAGGTGCCAGTTAAACTAGTGAAACACATTTTTATATCAGCACATTTGTTCTAGCTGACATAAGATGCCTTTTTTATTAGTGAATATAATTTTACTTTAGTACAGCCACTAAAAGGGTATGTGCTTTGCATGTTAGCCATGAAGGGACAAGGTAAGATGCTTACTAGACAGCTCTGTCCCTGTGTTGTTGTTTTTTTCATTGTCAAAGCAGACATGTAATTTGTTTGCTCTTTGAAATGCTTTTTGCACTTTTGAATATTTGACATGTTAAGAAACTGAAGATGTAGGGATAAATGTTTAGCACAATGCATGGGATTCAGCCATGGGATTTCTAGTAACTCTAACGGTAGCCCTGAAGCTCAGTCCCAGCAATCCAACAGAAAGGCTGCACATTAGGGGTTTGCTTTGGAGCAAGTTTCAGTGTAAACAGAAGAGGAATATAGTGTAGTATGGAATCTGTATGATTTCATAAGGTATACATCTTGGATCTGACCTGCTTCCAAGCTCTGACACATAATAGAATTCATCCTTCTTTTGTGTAATTTTTTTTTAATGAAGCACTTTCAGTTGTCCCATTTGGTTTAAAACAAATCAGAAATTCATGTCCTAAATGTTTCACTAGTCAGAATAATTAAATTGATCAGGTCTGGGAGCAGTGGAAGGAAAATAATGGGGTCATTGAAGCATTCAAGCTCTAATGGGAACCTGAATTCATTCAGATATCAAATCTAATAATTGCTCTACACCTGTATACACAGTCCCACTGAGCAAATTCACATTAAAGGTTTAGTAGAACAGTTTCAATGCTGTGCTCCAAGGGGACTTGATACTGTTTTTAAAAGACAGTGTTATTTTTTCAACAACTTTCTTTGTATGGCCAGTTGTATTTTAGCTGAATATGCAGCCTTCATTTATAGGCTTGGAAAATATTTTCATGCATGACTTTGTTCCTAGGAGTAACTGCATATCAGACCAGACAAAGAGCTAAGAAAAAGGTGAAGAATATCATGTGGTTTTCAAGGTTTTCACTTTCTGGAGACCAGTTGTTTTGGCCCAAAGCACTAGAGTGATAAGTAGCAGAGATTACTGTACTCAAGTGGGGCATTTGAAAGCAGTTTGTCTCCATTTTATACAACATGGTAGATGTGGGGAGATAAGTTACCCACTGGCACAACTGCTGTTTGGAAGAGGAAACTGCACAAGGATGAGGTAGTAGTAAGGAGTCAGCATAGATTAGTGAACTTTCAGTAAGGCCACTTGTAGCTCCTGCACCTGCTAACACTGAAGTCAGTTGCAAAACTCCCATGGTCTTCATGGGGTGAAAATTTACCCCTGCAGTGTTATAACATTATTTATTTTTTTTATTCTCTCTCACACACGCACACTCTCCCTCCCCCCACTGCTCCCTCCTTCCCACTGGTATGAAACTGAAAGTTAATGGAAGTAGATGTTATTAAATTCCAAACCCAAATAATGCTCATTGTGCTTCTTTTTCCAACCTGATGCAGTAGTTCTTCTTCACCCTTTTTATTTTTTCCACTCCCCTCTCAGCCAGGAATTCAATCTCCAGATGAGACAGAATGGATGTATAGGCTCTGCATGCACTGGCACAGAGGCCTATTTTTGTGTGTATTTTTTAAAGGCCAATTACCTTTGGAGGGAAGGAGAAAATAGATTGATTTGTCTTGTAACCCTTGAGGCAGGCATGTGTTTTTGTTTCAAAATAAGGCTTTCCATAGTCACCAGTCATGGAAGAGCTTTCAGTTCTTTCAGTGAGGTGTCCCCGAGGTGCTCGCGTTACCAAAGGAAGCAAAATGGAATTTAAATATTAAATAGAAATTTCAAAGGTTAAAGGAATTTTAACTTGATAGACACTTGCCTTTTACGAAGATGTGAAGCAGTATACATCATTGGACTCACTACTAAAAAAAAGCTATTGTAATTAAATAAATTGAACGTAAGACTTGAGAATCCTATCTTTTTCCTGAATTAACATTATATGATCTTTAAATTTATTGGCTTTTGTGAGCTCAGAATAGGAAAAATATTTCTTTACCAGATGGGATCATGATACAAATAGACTCTCAGAGTTTGGTGACAAATACACTCTGTTTGTTGTGTTTTCCTCATGAATTGAATGTGGTCACAGCTGGATTGTACTGGGCTATTAAATGTCATCCCACATACCATTAAACATTCTAACTTGCACATTATCCATTTTTAAAGCATTTTTGTTTATGAGACACTGAGTATAAACAGTTTATAGTCATTATGAGCCAAATTTTTACATGAATCAGACAAGGACTGCAATTAACTGAACATACAATATCATGTGGCACAGTTACAGGGCTAGCTTCATTTCTGTCTCCTTTCTGGTCTCTCTGAATGCCCCCTCTCCAATCAGGTTTTAGGCCTTGTGTCTTTACTTATCCTGGGGGTGGGATTTTACAATTCCCTCACTCTTAGATCGGGCCCAACAGTACCCTATGTATCAGCCATTCTTACTCAGAAGTTCAAGTGGATTCTTCCTTTAGTAGATAGTGGTCAAGTCAGCCTTCTTAAAAACAATGAATTGTTTATTCTAGCAGTAGAAACAAAGCTTTTAGAGAAAAGGGATTTAAAAACAATAGTCTACTCACATGTCTCTCTTACCTAAAGGCCCTAATGGCAACCTAATGTCTTCAAACACCCCAGGCATGTGCCTATCTCTCAGTCTGGTTCCACCAAACAACTACCCCTGTCTTTTGAGAGAGTATTTATTTTGAAATCTGCCACAGTTCTTTTGCTCTCCTGTGTTCACATGCCGTTCCCTGTCCTGACGTTTTTCCTTAACAACTCACAAGTGATTGCTGAGAAGCAGCTTATTTTGAGCCATTTTTTCCTTTCCATTTTGTTTTTTCTGACAGGCCCTATTAAACTAAAGCAGCATGATGATACAGTAAACTTACTAGAAGCCAGGTCAACAAACAGTATTGTGCAATGTTACAGAACAGCTCCAAATCCATTACATAACGAACCTATAAAAGGGATGGGAACAGGAAGTACATGCAGTGGGTCAATTTGCAGTCACACAAGTTACTCAGTTCAGCCTTTATATAACTCTCAGCAGACCCAGGGTATTGTACCCAACTCTGTTATGGTGTAACAGCATTGTGACATTACCCAAGGTACAATCTGGACAGATGGACACCTGTGTCCCCTCAATTCTCCAGCTTGGGGTGCCTTTTACACTGCTTCACTGTGAGAGCAACCATTCCTGGTCTGCTTCAGCATGTAAATCACTCCCAGCTATATTGTATGAGTGCTATTGCCAGCCACACGTGAATTACATTGTAGGGTGACACCAGCAAACTCCCAGTCCCATATTTTCCCTTAGAAATGTGCATCTCGTACTGCCCAGCACTCTCCTGGACAATACAAGCGCATATAAAGTCCATCATTTCATTAATAGAAAATGATATGCACAAATCTGACCTCAAATGGAGTTTTCCAAATACTTCAGTCCAGTACACTAGTTTAGATAAAACAATAAAACAAGTTTATTAACTACATAAAGATTTTAAGTGATTATAAGTAATGAGGCATAAAAGTCAGAATTGGTTACAAAGAATAAAAAGTAAAACACACTAATATCTAACTTAACAAGCTAAATTAATTCAAAGCAAGGGTTTCTCTTACCACATGTTTAGAGCAATCTGGCTGGATTCTTTTCAACCAGCACCCTTCCCCCCAGTTCAGTGTTACTTCCTTGTCTTTCAGGTGTTGTTGAAGCGGTAAGCAGAGAGAAAGAGAGGAGTATTTGGGGGCATCTGTTCCCGTTTTCTTATAGTTCTCTTTTTTCTTTGAAAACCGTCTCCAGCTGGGGTTCAGGAGGCAGAAGGTCTATGGGGACAGGAAACTCCAGCAGTTTTTTCCCCAAATGTAGATTTCTCACTCACACCCTTTTTCCTGACAAAAAGAGGCCACTTCACCAGATGATAGTTCATTTGATTTTGTTGACACCTGGCTGAGGCATCAGTTTGCCTTTTGTCTCAGAGGAACTGGTTTGTGTCTGCTTTTCTAACTTGGAACATGTCTTAGTGACATTATAGAGTAGAATGTTATGACTTTCCGTACAATATTGCCACACATATTTTACCAGGACAGTAATGATCAGCAAATTGAGTTTTCAAATGATACCTCACAAGGCATACTTTGTACAAAATCCATCATAGTCTTGTAAAAAAGGTGAACATAGGGATTCAGACTCTTCACAAGGATCTAAGAGACCGTCCCAGCACCTGTCAAAACTAAAACGTGTACCCCATAAAAAGATACATACTTACTCAGAGAAAGTTGACAATCCAGTAATTACAGAAGAATTCATTTATGTAGCTGATGTTTGATCCTTGTTTGGTTTTTCAAAATTTTCTAGAATTTATGTTTTTAATAGTATAAATAAGCATCTGTCTGATATGGAGATCAGTGCTTCCTGTGGGTCAAATTGTGCTCCTGTCTCTTCAGTTCTACAGAACTCTTGACCCTCAACTCAGAACCTAGTTGCAGAGTGAAGAAAAGTGCAAAATTTGGGGACCCCACCCAGGCAGTCTGTCTGGTGCTCAATAGGGTCTGTTCCATAGGTGATCCTGAGCTTCAGCCCCCAGGAGGAGGTTGAGCTGGGAGATCCAGAACTATTGAAATGCATTGGCCATTTTCTCCTCTACAGTAGCTCTGCAGTCTGGGGAAAGGAATCTTTCTCTCTTTTCTCCTCTGCTCCACATAGTATATATCTTCTGTACAGTGCTTGGCCTCACACAGTTTGTGCACTGTGGTTCAGGATTTGGCCCTAAATCAGTAAAATGAGTAAGTGACTTCCCCAAACATGACTTTTGAATATACTGCTGTGTCAATTGCTTGAAAACTCACACTTTTATGAAAGGGTTGAAATTAGGGCTGTCAAGCGATTAAAAAAATTAATTGCAATGAATCGCGTTGTTAAACAATAATGGAATACCATTTATTTAAATATTTGTGGATGTTGTCTACATTTTCAAATATATTGATTTCAATTACAAAACAGAATACATAGTGTACAGTGTTCATTTATATTTATTTTTATTACAAATATTTGCAGTGTAAAAAAAGAAATAGTATTTTTCAATTCACCTAATACAAGTGCTGTAGTGCAATCTATTTGTCATGAAAGTTGAACTTACAAATGTAAAATTATGTACAAAAAATAACTTCATTCAAAAATAAAACAATGTAAAACTTTAGTGCCTACAAGTCCACTCAGTCCTACTTCAACCAGTCACTCAGACAAACAAACTTGGTTACAATTTGCAGGAGATAATGCTGCCCACTTCTTGTTTACAGTGTCACCTGAAAGTGAGAACAGGTGTTGCATGGCACTGTTGTAGCCGGCATCACAAGATATTTACATGCCAAATGCGCTAAAGACTCTTATGTCCCTTTATTTTTAACTGCCATTCCATAGGGCATGCTTCCATGCTGATGATGGGTTCTGCTCGATAACGATCCAAAGTAAAGCGGACCGATGCATGTTCATTTTTATCATCTGAGTCAGATGCCACCAGCAGAAGGTTGATTTTCTTTTTTGGTGGTTCAGGTTCCGTAGTTTCCACATCTGAGTGTTGCTCTTTTAAGACTTCTGAAAGTGTGCTCCACACCTCATCCCTCTCAGATTTTGGAAGGCACTTCAGATTCTTAAACCTTGGATGGAGTGCTGTAGCTATTTTTAGAAATCTCACATTGGTATCTTCTTTGCGTTTTGTCAAAACTGCTGTGAAAGTGTTCTTAAAACAAATGTGTGTGTCATCATTCGAGCCTGTTATAACATGAAATATATGGCAGAATATGGGTAAAACAGAGCCAAAGCCATACAGTTCTCCCCCAAGGAGTTCAGTCACAAATTTAATTAATGCACTATTTTTTAACAAGCATCATCATCATGGAAGCATGTCCTCTGGAATGGTGGCCGAAGCATGAAGGGGCATACGAATGTTTAGCACATAAATACCTTGCAACACTGACTACAAAACTGCCATGTGAATGTCAGTTATCACTTTCAGATGACATTGTAAATAAGAAGCAGGTAGCAGTATCTCCTGTAAATGTAAACAAACTTGTTTGTCTTAGCGATTGGCTGAACAGGAAGTAGGACTGAGTGGACTTGTAAGCTGTCAAGGCTGCTTCCCCACTCTGAACTTTAGGGTACAAATGTGGGGGCCTGCATGAAACTTCTAAGCTTAACTACCAGCTTAGATCTGGTCCGCTGCCACCACTCCCAAAGAGCTAATTCCCTTCCCTGGGTAGCCTTGAGAGACCCTTCACCAATTCCCTGGTGAATACAGATCCAAACCCCTTGGATCTTAAAATAAGGAGAAATTAACCATCCCCCTCCTTTCTCCCACCAACTCCTGGTGGATCAAGATCCAACCCCCTTGGATCTAAAAACAAGGAAAATCAATCAGGTTCTTAAAAAGAAGGCTTTTAATTAAAGAAAAAGGTAAAAATCATCTCTGTAAAATCAGGATGGAAAATAACTTTACAGGGTAATCAAACTTAAAGAGCCCAGAGGACCCCCCGTCTAGCCTTAGGCTCAAAGTTACAGCAAACAGAGGTAAACACCCTAGTAAAAGGTACATTTACAAGTTGAGAAAACAAAGCTAAAACTAACATGCCTTGCCTGGCTGTTTACTTACAAGTTTGAAATATGAGAGGCTTGTTCAGAAAGATTTGGAGAGCCTGGATTGATGTCTGGTCCCTCTTAGTCCTAAGAGCAAACTCCCCCAAAAACAAAGAGCACAAACAAAAAGCCTTCCCCCCACCAAGATTTGAAAGTATCATGTCTCCTAATTGGTCCTTTGGGTCAGGTGTCCGCCAGGTTATCTGAGCTTCTTAACCCTTTACAAGTAAAAGGATTTTGGAGTCTCTGGCCAGGAGGGATTTTATAGTATTGTACACAGGAGGGCTGTTACCCTTCCCTTTATAGTTATGACATAGGCTCTAAAGTTTTACATTGTTTTCTTTTTGAGAGAAGTTATGTAACCAAAAAAAGTTACATTGAAGTGAATTGAAAAATACTATTTCTTTTATCATTTTTACAGTGCAAATATTTGTAATAAAAATAATAATATAAAGGAGCACTGTACACTTTGTATTCTGTGTTGTAATAGAAATCATATATTTGAAAATGTAGAAAAACATCTGAAAATATTTAATAAATTTCAATTGGTATTCTATTGTTTAACAGTGCAATTAATCACAATTAATTTTTTGAGTTAATCGCATGAGTTAACTGCAATTAATTGACATCCCTAGTTGAAATAGCTCATAGTATAGCCATTTTAACTGTCAGTTAGATTTGCTGAGTGACAAAGATTTGACTTAGAGGCTTAGTACACAAATGAATACAGGGACACTGTATTCATTTGATCTTTTCTGGTTTCAGGTTACAAAAAAGACTAATCCCAATACATTTAAAATGTCACCTTAAGTTGGTTCTGAAAGGTCAAGTTCAGATTTATTTCACCAAGCATGTTTAAGATGCCTATTGAAGCTCTCTTTTAAAAAGTTGGAGTTTAAAATATTAATTAACCAAAATAAAACATACGAATTACTCAGCCTCCAATAACACAGATGATAATTGCATTCAAAAATATATTTTCAGAACCATAGGATGTTAGAAATTTAATAAATCAGCCAGGTACAACTCTGGGTTCTGTTCTATTGAGTTGCAACATCAGAGGAGATAATGAGAAAAGTGGTTGCTAGTCCTAATGATGGAGTAAGGATTACTTGTCCTAGAGCAGTGGTTTTCAACCTCTCCAAGATTTCCAAAGGGGTCTGCACCTCCATTTGAAATTTTTTAGGGGTTTGCAAATGAAAAAAGTTGAAAACCACTGTCATGGAGTACTTTCTGAGCTCAGCTTACATATGGATTGTTTTAAGAGTAGCCAATTGACAAGACCCCGATTTAGAGAAGCGTCTGTTGTTGACTTTCTCAATGGGTAATTGTTTTAAAAGCTGAAATAGGAAGGTGAGATCTTAAAGTATATCTGGTGATAAAATCAAAAAGATGTTTGGAATTTTTTTATAAACTTTCCTTGTTTGTGAAGTGCAAGTGAGAAAAAAGTCAAGAGAAAACATTGAGAGAACAAAGGGTGCGACATGATTAATTTATTAAGTACCTAAAATACAACTAAATACCAGTGGCTATCAGAAACTGCGGATGGCCTAGTGCAACCTATTATGATATGGCAGACCCTGTCTGTGTTTCAATAGCTTGCTTTATTTATCTGTAGTTGGTACCATCTCCTGAAAGAGCTTTATTTCAGGCCAATTCTAGCACTGTGCCAAGTAAGCTCCATTCTGGACACACCATTCTGGTAGTATGCAGTCCCACCATACACACCTCCATCCTCACCTTGCTGTGCTTTTACATGCACCCACACCTTGAATGATTAATTTGTTTGTTTCAACACAGAGTCCCAACAATGGGGTTAGGATGGCCATGTATTCAAACCCAAATATATCACCATTTTTCCTAATACTGCCCTTCCCTTAATATATATTTTACTTTGTTTCTTAGAAAGATTTGTTTCTATAAACTGGAGAGAATTCTCCGGCTCTTAATTTTCTTATCTAGTTCTCCTCATTATTGACTAGAATAAATTGTCATGATCACTCATAGGAACAACTATAGGCAATACCTGAAAGAGAATACTGTGTTCAGCCACTAGCACTTAGAAGAGACTGGACAATGATGGGCTTCCTGGCTGCCTTCTGCCTTCTCCAATGTTACGACAATTACCAAAGGAATTTAACCTACCAAGGAAGAAGGTGCAAGTGTTCTATGGAGAAAAGTACTAAGAGGGTTAATAGTCACTCTTAGTTGCTGTTTCAGCCACTGACAATATGCTGTGTCACAGCAAACTGCATTGAAACTTAGCGTTAATGTTCCCTATCTATGGGTGGCCTAATGCAGTCTGCTGAATACATGATAACATTACAGACAGAGACTGTGCAGGATGTAACAAGCCAAATTCACCATGAGCTAGCTTCAGTGAAAGAAAAAACAGTTCTATGCAGTTACTGGAACTTCCGTTCTTTCACTGAGGTCAGGTGGTATGTTCAATCTTAACATGAACATCACAGCTGCACGACTTGGTCTTTGGAATGAAGTATTGTGGCAGTGGTTTAGGGTTCTTCATCTGCAGACAGTGTGGTGGCCTGCTTACTAATTTTTAGTGCAATCACTCTTAAATACTTATTGTAATTAAGAGGTTGAAAGGATAGATCACTTCACAATTCGTCAGCTCTGTCATACTAAGCGGTGTTCAATGTTTAATTCCTTACAGTTTTAGAAAGACTGTGCAGTAGTTTACTGGGCAGGAGCTTGTTTTGTTTTAACAAATATTGATTGTAATGTACCCAGAGACCAAACTAACTGGGAATTGCTGACCCAAACAGCAGAAAACCGTTACAGTGGTTGCCATTAAAAAGTTCTCCTTTATATTTAGACCTGGCAAATGTTGCCTTTTCTTATTGGCAGGCATTTGTATGTTTTCCACAGAAAGAGACATCCAAGGTTTTTAGTTTTACGCATTATTTTCAAATGAAATTGTGTCTATTCTCGATAGTCTGCCATTTTATATTGTTTATTGTTTATGTTGTAGTAAAGTACACTAGAATTATATGAATTTTGTCCCCTGGGTCTCCTATGAAAATACGATGTGTATCTCATTAGGCTTTCCCAGGGATCAAAATTTAAAACGAATGAATGAATAAATATTTTATGCAAATGCTTTCATTGCGTCCCAAAGGCATAGGCCTTACAAATGCCCATACAGGTTGTATTTCCCCATCTTCTGTGCTGCTTCAACCAAAATTACTCTGATAAAATAGAACTTTTCATGTTCTTTCCACTACTAAGTTGATCTCTTAGTTTCTTTTTTGGGTGGTCATTTTCAAGTTTACTCAGCCAGGAATATTTTTTTAACAGGAAGTACTGTTTTGTTTTGATTTCTCTGGAAAAAGTCATTCTTTCACTTTTGGGAAGTTTAAAATAACAGATACATTGACTTTGGCCACTTAACTTAATAATGGGAATTTTTAAATATACCAACATCATAGTCTCACTCTTAGGTCTCATGTCTCCTGCACAAAACTGCCTGGCTACAAATTCCTCAAGCCAGAGCATTTAGCACAAATACCACTCCTCGCCCTACATACCAGCAACATTCTGACACTGGTTCTAGTGCATACTATTGTGACCTGTCAGCCATAACATTTATTAGATGGGTCTTTTACTCTTCAGTTGTGAAAGCATGGTCACAGGATTACTTTTCAAGGTGGCAGCGTGGGAATAATTCTCCTTGTACTGCTGCTATGTAGGGGATTCTGTAGTCATCCAAAACTCTGTAGCTTTGGGATTTCCATCCAGATTCATGCTGCAGGCTTGAGACCCAAGAGAGGGAATATCATCTTCAAAGACGTATAATTACAAGGTAGGTAATTTTCCCTTATAGGCATAAAACCTAGTACATTGAGATGAACCCTTTAGTCTTGATGACTGTTGGCTACTATAAGAAAAACAACAATCATCACTGACATATCTTGCAAATGAATGAAGGCAGTTACATTATATTTCATTACAATATAGAAATGAGCTCTAAGTTGATTTTACAATTAAAATGAAATTCCAGATTCTATTTGTCATATCTGCTACTGTGTGTTCTTTTTTGGAGACTTTAAAAACCTTAGGTTTCAGAAATATGTTGCAAATTATGCATGAATACAGTTGAAGTAATTACACATGCAGTGGCCATAGTTGACTGCACAGTTGTTTGCTCATTTTTCTGAAAGTTTAAGCTACAATACTTTTCAGGGGGAAGAACGAGGACACTATTTTCATATTTGAATAACTGAATAATTTGCCACTTGAGAATTATTAGATTTTTTTTAACTATTCACTTCTGAAAATTAAGGAGAAAGTAATGTTTTTAAACCACAAGAACTACAGCTGGGATACATGAAACTCATGTTACTAGTTTAGTTGAACAACAAAATTTGCAGTGATTTCATTTCAATTGTCATATTTAACCTGTTGCCTAGATGTTAGATGCTACTGTTTCCCCATCTCTCCTTGGAGGGATTGTTCTTTGTTTGAATAACGAGATACAAGTGGTAATAATTTCCTCTTTCTGAGCATTCAT
Source organism: Trachemys scripta elegans (assembly GCF_013100865.1). Lineage (NCBI taxonomy): Eukaryota > Metazoa > Chordata > Testudines > Emydidae > Trachemys > Trachemys scripta. Next base: position 36,781,509 of record NC_048306.1, read on the forward strand.
TATTTCTTTACATTGTCACCCAAAGTTGTTACTTTTGAACTCTTAGGATTTAAAATCAGACACGTTTCTTTACTGTGCTCTCATTTGAGGTAACTTGTGAAAGAGGTAAAGTTAGGTTATCCTTTTTGATTCATCAGGTGTTACAGTAGTAACTAGAACTCTGCAGAATGCACATGTAACTATACAAAATGTTTTACAGCTCCTGTCAACCATACATAGCTATCAGAGCTATTGGCATAATGATGGTTAGAGAGGCATTTGTGTAGAAAGGGTGGGTGTTAAATGACATAGGTTGTGAAACCACTGAACTTATCTGTCTGACTCCTTCCTCATTCATTACAAATAGTGGAAGGAGTGTAGTGAATGAGGCATGGGGTTTGCAGGGAAAGAAAGTTTGATCTTGTAGTTAAGTCACTGGACTGGGACCCAAGAGAGAACTGGGTTTCAACCTTGTCTCAGCCACAAACTTTATATATGATGTAAGTTAGATCAAAATATTCCAAGTGGTGACTGAATGTGAGTTCTTCCCTTTCTCTGTGGCTAGCATGAGATAACCTGGCCTTGATTTTCAGAAGTGCTGAGTATTCATAACTCTGAACTCAATGAAGCTGCAGGTGCTCAATACCTCTAAAAAATTAATTATCTCAAGGTGAGCACTCAGGCCATCTTTACACTTATGTCAGCAAAACTTTTGTCACTCAGGGTTGTGAAAAAACATCTCTCTACGTGACATAAGTTTTGTCAGCACAAGCGCTGGTGTGCACAGTGCTGTGTTGGTGGGAGACACTTTCCTGTAGACATACCTACCACAGCTTGTAATAAAACCAGCTCAACGTCAACGGGAGAGCTCTCTCCCATCGACATAACGCAGATACACCAGCATTCTTACAGTGGCACAGTTGTATCAATACAGCTGTGCTGCTGTAAGCTTGTAAGTGTAGACGTGGCCTCAGTCACAGAAGCATCCAATTTAGTGGACACTTTCGCAAATTTTACCCTCAATCCGGAGATAATAGTGCTTTCCTAACTCACAGGGGTGTTTTGAAGATAAATTAATTCATGTTTGTGAGGTACTTGCATGTTATGCTGATAAGCACTGTAGAAAAGTTCATAAGGAAATAAGTTTTCACACATTTAGTAAGTGTTTGGATGGTGGACAGTAAACAAGGCTTGGAGCCTCACAGTCAGTGAGGAGGATTAAGACATATTGAATGGGTCTCATTTTACTGAGCATTCCTATTGTGGAATGTGGCAGATGTCCTGTGGAAAAAATATATATGGTCATGTTAAAGACTTTATCACAGTTAGAGCTATGTGAAAAAATGATTTTTTCAGTTTGCTGGCAGATTGGAGAAATAAAAAAAATGTTTTGGGTTGTTTTTTAAAAAAATTGGCAAAACAATTTTTTAAAAAAAGTATTGGTCAAACAAAGCATTTAGTTTTAATATTTTTAAAGAAAATTAAAGTTTCCAAATGAAATGTAGTTTTGAAACCTAAAAATAAACCTTGAGTTTTAAATGGAACATTTTTGGAATTTTTGTTTTTTCAACTTTGACAATTTAGCAAATTCAATATGAATTTGCTACATGGTTTGGTTGATTTGAGTCTACCATATTTGCTGAAATATATTGGGTCAAAAAATTTCGCCCAGCACCAGCCACAATGCAATCTAAGGGGCAAACTAAGGTTATCTGCACAAACATAATTTTAGCATTTCCTAACTTTTGAGTTCTTTACACTTTAGAGCCTTATCCATATTTTTAACTGTAGAGTTATTTAACAGAATTTAATATCAAAAATACTACACAGATGTGGCACTTAACTCGCCAATATGTTTTTATTAGATACCTTGAATGTGCAAATAGAGGTTGTTTCCTATTATAAGTATAAGAAAGCACAAAGGAATACTGTAGATGTTGAAATAATATTCAGTAAGCTTAAATTGGTTTGTTTAAGGGCACCACTGTACAGCATTCATTATTTCATTGATGCTTTTGTGCATTCAATTTGTTTAGTCTCACATAGGCTCTCAGCTTCTGTTTTTAGCTTTGTAAGTGCATACCATATTTGTCATAGAACATAACTAAGATCGAAGCTCAATTAGCAAATGAAAGCCTTATACAGAAACTGAAATGCACAAACCCAATAACCCTTTTCAAAAAAGGTCTTTCTAATGAGCTTTGACATTTTGCCCACAGAAGATCATTGGTGCTGTTTCTATGCAGTTCAAATGTTAAGCTGAATAACTGTTTTTCTGACTGATACTTCGACTGATTCATAAGATTTGACTTTACTCCAGTGAATTAGTCATCTTATTAAGTATGTAAATATTAGTCATTAAGAGCCTAAGAGAATGGTTTTATATACTTATAGTTTTAATGGTAGAAATTTCAAAATAAACACTTCTGTACCCATTATAGGATAATGCAGATTTAGTTTTGTGTTCCTTGTAGCTATAGTTTTGTACACTCTGGATTTTTCTGCTATCAAGTATTTCAGTCTCACCAAAGTTCCTATAATTGAGTTTGTTTGATCATGTAACCTCTATATTGCTACTAGAGATGATAGTTTCCAAAAAATGAGGTTCATAATAAGAGAGAGAGCACCGACGTTTAATACCTGGCAGGGAGGATAAGAAAGTGAAATACAGAAAAGTGATTTAATCTTAGTAGTGCAGTTCTGTAAAATATAATTTGTTTTTTTTCCTCTAACACAGCACAGTTTCATGCTGATAACAGGCTACTGAATTAATAAATCCATTGCAACTACTGAGAGTTTTCTTTTAATAACATAACTACTGTTGAGCACTAAGAAAAGAAGAGACAGATTTTTTTTTTCCCCTATCGGATCTGTAATTCTCATACATAAAGAATGTAGGGAGAAATTATACATTTGAAATTTCAGTGTGAAGTCAAAGGATGTCATATAATTAGAATGTTTTGCCTAAAAAATAATTATTCAGAACTTTTTCTCCCATTCATCTCATGGCACAAAACTGACAGGCAGTTGGGCATCTCTTTTCGTCTTTACAGTTAACGAGAGGTATGCATGTATCCACAGCAGAGTTGACTAAATATTATTTATTTCCATCACAAAACTAAACTGAGATGATAGAGAAGCAGTTTGATCGGTCTTTTTGTGGTGCTTCATTTGTCTGAACCTTTTTTCGACGGATACTCAAGCAGAGTCAATGAGTGAGCAAAAAATCTCCCTCTTGAATTTTTCTTCCGAACTTCCCCATCACTTCATCTCTGCCCTCATAAAGAAACTGTCTCTTCTTCTGATTAATACAGGCTCAACTCCTGAGTTTTTCCATTTCTTTGGCAGCAGTGATGAGATCTTCAAATTGGTTGTCTCTGTAGGCCACAACAAAATCAAAGCAGCTTCTTATCAAAGTAATAGTGGTTGTGCTGTCCATCGACTGAGTTTGTAATGCCTTCTTTACAAAGTTTACTTGGAACAGGATATCGTGCCAAACCACAATTGAGACCAGAAATCTGAAATCAGTGATCTGGTTTGCCAGGCTTTGTGCCTCATGTCATATTCCAGTCTTGGTGTTACACGACTGTGCCAGTTCCATCAGGGCGTTGTAAACCACAGTCACTTGATGCCTTGCTGGCCTTTTGCTGTCAATGCAGCTCTCCCAGTGAATATCACTTAGTGATTTCACGGTCAGATTTATAACATTGTCCATGAGGATCTTCCACTTGATAGTTGATGCAGAAAACAGGACATATATCATTTGCAGTACTTCGAAGAGAAATTTTAAATCTAAAGAAGATGCTGCTGCATCTGACACAACGAGGTTGAGGGAATGGCAGCCCCAAGGCATACTACTTTGCTTTGCCGAACCGCATCAATATGTTATCAAGCACCTTCCTTGCCATAAGGTCAGTCAATTCATTTTGAATTGTTTTGCTGCAGTAATGGCCCAGAGCTGCTTTACAAACTACTCCATGTAGGTGTTCATGCATGATGTCATCATATTTCCCAAGGAGCTCTACCAACCCGGGAAATGACCATTATGTTCAGTGAACATCTTATTCAATGAACCCCGGGAAGCCAAATTATTCTTTACAAGGAAGAGGGTAATTGAGATTAGATGCTCGAGCACATTCTTCCAATTCTGTGTTTCTATGGTACTTACACTCTTTAAGTCTTAAAGAACAAAGTACACTTTCACAATTACACAATAAAACAAGGTTCACAATATCGAGCTGGACTCTCACTTCACTTCATTCTTATATCTAACTGTCAATGCCCTGCACCATATATATCCGCAAGGGCATGGCTGACAAGATTCTTGGAGGTTCGAGGAAAATGTAGTTCTTGAAAAGTCTGGAAGGTTCCACGAGATTCTCCAGAACATTCTAGGAGGTTAGTGAAAAAGAATCCACATACGAAATACCTGAAACATTTTACTTCAAACATTCTATTTTCCCTTTTGTCACTAACAACAAAAACGGCACCCCAGACAGTGACCTGGGTCACCTGCCCCTAAATCTGCCTCTGAGGCACTGATTCACACATTAAGTCTAGCTATTTCTATAGACTGAACAAATAACTTCTTGTGTGCTGCTTTTAATGGTCAGTATTATAGTAATCAAGCAGATACAGGACAAGCTTGGTTGTGGGATCAAGGACTACTAGAGGGAGTCCACAAGCAGCTAGTAAATTCTTTGGGGACTATTTTAAAATTCACATGTACACATCCAAGAGTGACCATCACTTATGCACTAAGTGATTACAGGTTGTCACTCTTCCTGGGTGGCTTATTGTTACAATAGTTCTCCCAACAATATAGACATTTTGGTGTAATTACTGACCAACTTCTGCAGACCTAAACTACACATATATAAACAAATCTTGTCCATCAGCTAGATGTGTATCCTGGGATGGATGAATAATGGCCACAGAAATGTCATCATTCACCATTATTTTTACCTGTTCCTGCAGTGTACATCTATGCCTTCTTGATATTTGATTTCATCTGTAATGTTGCATGCTATCAAGTTAAAGCTAAAGTATTGTATCTTTGTTTTTTCCCCATGCTTTTTGTGGACCTTGCCCTTCATTTAAATGGTGATAGTGGGATTTCCGTGCAATAACACCTTTACATACACACAAAAATCTTGTTTTACCCAATGTTCAATATGGTTCCTATAAAGCAAAAGAGAAACTACAGCCACTGTGGATAGCTGAAGCTACACTTCTGTGGAGCTATTTCATTCAGGTAACACTGCTCAACAGCCAAAATGCTTCTGAAATAAATGTAGTCTAACTTTACTAATGCTGGGTCACTGAGAACGAAAATGATGCTTAAAATTGTTGATTGGCTCTAGTTTTCAAGATATGCTATTGGGTCAGTATATACGACCCTTGACTTGGGAATGGCGGAGGATAAGTGAGTTATAAAGGGAAAGGATCTCAATTTAAACCAGAAATGACTAAAATACATCTTTGACTGGATCTATGAATAAATCTATGACTGGGTTTGGACAGTACTTGCTTTTTAGGCAAAACAATGAATGATGCAATCTGAAGTTAGTATTGCATCATACATGATATGAATTGCATCATGTTATTCCTAGAAGTCATGGATGATGCAATCATAACAAAGCTTACATCACTCTGCTGAACAAATTGCCCTATATCAGCTCTAGAAATCATACAGTGTCGTGCTCTCTTATTTGTCAGTGTTTGATTTTGCAAAAGGACACATTTCTGTTTAGCCAAAGTGAGCAGAGATGCCTCGTACTTATGTGAACAGTGCAGATAACTTCTGCTATGTTTGTGGTGAAGTGACTTTTGCATCACAAAAGCGCAGTATAACCACTATGGTTAAGAAAGCCTATCACCTTTATTTTGACTGCAAAATTGGAGATCAGGACAAGAGGTGGGCCCCACACATATGCTGCAACACTTGTGCAACAAATCTTCGCCAGTGGTTGAACAGGAAAAGGAAATTTATGCCTTTTGCAGTGCCAATGATTTGGAGAGAGCCAACAGATCATACCAGCAATTGTTACTTCTGCATGGTGCCTCCAGTTGGGAAAGGTGTGTCAAAGAAGGAAAAGTGAACTGTGCATTATCCAAACATTCCATCAGCTATACGCCCAGTACCCCATGGAGAAGGACTGCCGGTTCCTGATGCACCAGAATCATTCTCACTTGAGTTGGATGAGGAAGAGGAAGAGGATGAAACTTCTGGTCCTGAACCATCAATGTCACAGGACCCACATTTTCTCCCATCCTCCTCCTTTGAACCACACCTCATAACGCAAGGTCAGGGATTTGGAACTACCCAAGAGTAAGGCAGAGCTGTTGGGCTCCAGACTACAGCAGTGGAATCTCCTGGCAGGTGATGTTAGGGTTTCCATGTTCCGTGACCGTCAAAAGGATCTTGTCCCATTCTTCTTCATGGAAGGTGATCTTGTAGCCTGCAACAACATGGTGTGATGGCAGCCCTCAACATCGTTCACGATCCAGATGAGTGGAGACTGTTCATTGATTCATCGAAGACGAGTCTTAAAGCTGTTTTACTGCATAATGGCAATATTTTGCCATCAATTCCAGTTGGTCATGCAGTCCATATGAAGGAAACCTATGACAACATGAAACAACTTTTGAGGTGCATAAACTATGACCAACATCAGAGGCAGCTTTGTGGCGATTTGAAGGTTGTTGCTCTCTTGCTTGGTCTGCAGACTGGATACACGAAGAACTGCTGTTTTCTCTGCGAATGGAATAGTCGTGCAAAAGATTCCCACTACATCAAGAAAGATTGGCCACTCCGACAGTCATTGGAGCCTGGGAGGAAAGGTGTTCACCATCCACCACTTGTTGAATCAAGGAAGATTTTGTTATCACCCTTACACATCAAGCTGGGTCTGATGAAGAACTTTGTCAAGGCCATTGACAAAACACAAGCAGCTTTCAAGTACCTCCGTGGAAAATTTCCAAGGTTAAGTGAAGCTAAGATAAAGGAAGGTGTCTTTGTTGGTCCTCAGATTCGTGAACTTCTTCGAGATGATGCATTTGACCATGCACTGCGTGGCAAGGAAAAGATGGCATGGAAAGCCTTCCAGTTAGTGGCAATAAATTTTCTCGGAAACAACAAGTCAGACAACTACAGGTTGTTGGTGGAAAACCTCCTCAAGGCATACAAAAGCCTTAGTTACAACATATCACTAAAGATACATTTTTTGCTCTCTCATCTAGATTTTTTTCCACCGAACTGCGGAACAGTGAGCGACGACCACGGCGAGCGATTTCACCAGGACATTGCAACAATGGAGAAATGCTATCAGGGCAAATGGAGCCCATCAATGCTTGCAGACTATTGCTGGACAGTGACAAGAGATGCTCCATTTAATGAATACAAGAGACAAGCCAAGAAGCGCCAAGTAGACACTGTATAGGACTAAACTATGTACAGAATAGTTTTTTGCCTTTTGTTTCATAATACATTTGATTTATATAACCCTTTTGCTGATTTTTAAAGTGTTACATAAACAGGACAGGTGAAATATTATCATGTAAAGCAACCATAAACACATGAAAAGACCTAGGTTTACAATTTATTATTAAAACTCTACTATCTATACAATATGCATAGACATAAAATGTAAAAACTTAAATATCTTAGAAACAGTAGCCAATCAGTTGTTTTAATTGTCATATTTGAATTCAGCACATCAAAATACATAATAAATAGCACATTTTATCTCTGAAGCAGACGACTCCTCAAAAATTGTAGACCAGTGTAATTATTTTACTTGACATTTTAGAGCTACTCACACTTTATTTAATAGATTTGGTCCATATTGCAGCCTCTGTTGTGAAATCTCCTGCTTTAGTGCTGTGTCAGTCAGTGTTGGATGAGCTGTAAAGCTTCAAGCTTATGCTCCACTGAACCAGCTATGACGCTTTTGTCTGCTGACTAGATGTGGAGTGAATATTTTTGTATAAAGTTTATCACTCTACACTATAGCAATAGCTATTCTGTGTCCTTCATTTAAGTTTCTTAATATCTGAATTTGTGGCTATGGAGGGTTTGTATTGAGTTTTGATTATTTAATGATTGCTTGATCTATAAGCTCATCCACCCTTCCAGCCCAAATACCATTAAGGGTTCATATATAATTTGATTTTCTGGCTTTGGGAGGAAGTTTCTTTGTCTGCAGATCATTGCATTAACTTTGTTTTTGGCCTTACCATTTCTATACGAGCTGAGAACAGAGGCTGTGAATAGGAGAGCTTCAGACCCTGTGCTCAAAGATAGTGCGACTAGTAGCGAGGGGTCCGTGGGTTGGTTGTTGAACTTTTTGTATGGACTGTGTAGCTGGGCCCCAGCCAAACAGCTGAGACAGGTCTGTTTGTTGGTGCCATAGTAAGGGCCTCATGGTTCTGATTCTTGGAGCGTTGATCAGCCCCACTTTTGACGTCTGAGTGGTTAATCGCTTAGAGACTGATGGTGAGATGTGGAGGTGACCTGAGCTAAGCAGCAAGACTTGGAATAAAAAGTCACTTGCTACACAAACTCAAGAACTGCAAACAGAGGCAGCTAACAGGAAAGTTTCAGAGGGGGGATGAATGGCTTTCTTTCCTGGTTCAGCTCTATATGTGATTTCAAGAGGGCCAGCAGTGGAACAGTGGTGATGACCTGCAGTAAATGTGCTATGTTTGCTTTCCTGCCTGAAGCCAGAAGGTGCTTGTTGTGCATGAAATGAAAGTTGGTGACTGCTGGAAGAAAAGATTCTTGGATTGGAGAGGCAAGTAGAAGTGTTACTGAGAATTAGAGAAGCTGTGGAGTTCCTAGATAGCCAGAACCAGGAAACTTCAGTCCCCACATTCAGGAAAGAAAGGAGATGGCCCCCAAGAAGTCAGAGAGAGAGGATGCCAGAGAGAAGGATGGCAGTTTGTAACCACCAGAAACAAGCAGTCACGGCAACATACACAGCTTGAGATAGACAAGAATGGGCAGGCTGTGGCCACCAAAGAGAAGAGTACCAGGAGGAAGTCCACACAGCTAGAATTTTCCAGTTGATACCAGGTCCTCAACATGGGAACTGTGGAATATAATTGTCAAGATCCAGCTAGTCCAAAGGAACAGAGAGTTGTACCAGACACACCTGTCAATGGTAACTTGGCCCAACCTGTTAGGCAGCCTTGTCCATAAAGTGTTCTTCAACCACCCAAGGAAGACAGACGATCCTTGTTGAGAATTAAATACCCAGAAGAATTGAAAGGATATTCTGCACGTGGCAAGCAGACAACAGAATGCTGTTCTGCCATCCCAGAGTCAAGACGCAAGATGTTAATCTAAAATTAGATAGGCTTTTGAAGTGAATGTGCAAGGATCGATTGGTGATGATTCTTATTGCCACCAATGATAGTGTGTTGTGGGCTATCTCTCATATAATAGATCACTTTAGGGAACTCAGAAGCATGCAGAAGAAGCAGAATGTCCAAGTGATCTTCTCTGATCCTTCTGTCCCACAGGTGAAGGAAGATGATTCTGGAAGTGAACTGTAGGCTCATAAGTGGAGGATTTTGGTTTTGTGGAACATTCATCCACCTTCCAGGGTATAGTTTGGAGTGCCTGCACCTCAGGAGAAAGGGAACCAATCTCCTCAGGGACAGGCAAACCACAGTAGTCAGGAGAGTATTAAACTAATAACAAAAGAGGGAAGATATGAGCATACAGTTAACACAAAAATTGAGGTGCTGAAAACAAAATTAATCAAGGAACCAAAGAATATGAAGAGAAGAAAATATTTATTTGTCTAATACACCAATGCTAGGAGTCTGGGTAGTAAATAAGAGGAATTACAATTGCTTATTTATGAGCGTAAACACAATCTAGTTGGTGTTTCTGAAAACTGGTGGGATGAGTCCCATGATTGGAATGTTAAAAATCCATGGTTACAACCTATTTAGGAAGTACTGAATGGGCAAAAAGGGAGAGGGAGTGGCACTCTATGCCAAAAATGGCACTACCTATTTCCAAGTCACTGATAACTTGGAAGAAATGGTCTTGAATGCTTATGGATCAATGTACTAACAGATAAAGCACAAGATGAGATGCTAGTTGCTGTCTGCTCCAGACCACCAAATCACACTAAGGGACAGGCTGTGACCAGCTCCTTACACACCTATCTATATAATATGTAGGAAAAATGCTGGGTGATCGTGGGGGACTTCAGTTTGAGTGACATCTGCTAGAGATCTTGTGCTGCTAGTAGTAAAACATCCTTGGGATTTCTAAATATTGCAGATGACAATTTCCTAACTCAAGAAGTGATGCAGCCAACATGGTGGGATTATTTATTTAGACCTCATCTTAACAGATAAAGAGGAACACAGAAATAAAAATTAATGGTAGCTTAGGTACAAGTGGTCATGACTTGATCACATTTATTATGTGCAGACAATGAAGTCTAGACCAGTAATATATATATTTGGTGCTTTAAAATTTCACAGCACTAAAAACAATTATGAGCCAAATTAATGGGGAAGAAGAATTTAATCAGAAAAATGTGAATGATAATTGCAAATCATATAAGAAAACTTTACCATATGTACCAAAAGCCACAATTGAGGAAGAAGGCCATATCGGTCATAACACAGACCTGGTTTACAAGGAAAGTAAAGACAGCCATAAAAACATATAACAAATGAAAGAAAGAGGAATTTGATAGTAATGAATATAAATCAGAAGCTAGGAATTGTAGAAAATTGATAAGGGAATCAACGGGACAGAAGGAAATCTTTGGTCAGCAAAGTTAAGGACAATAAGGAGTTTAAGAATATTAGTAATAAAAAGAACCCTAACAATAGTATTGGTCCATTAGTAGATGGAAATGGTAGAATTATCAAAAATAATGCAGAAAAAAGAAATGTTCAATAAGTATTTTTGTTTTTTATATGGGAAAAAAACAGATGAGGTAGTTGTATCATGTAACACTATTTCTACTCCACTAGTATTTCAGGAAGATGCTAAACAGCAGCTATTAAAGTGATGCATTTTGAAATCAGCAGGTGCGGATAATTTGTCTATGAGTTTTAAAAGAGGTGGCTGAGGAGCTTACTGGACCATTAATGCTGATTTTCGAGAAGTCTTGGTACTCTGGGGAAGTTCCAGAAAACAGTTGTTGTACCAATATTCAAAAAGGATAAATGGGATTGCCTGGGTTACACAGGCACGTCAGTCTGTCATCAATCCTGGGCAAGATAACGGAGTGGCTGGTCCAGGACTTGATTACTAAAGAATTATAGGCCGGTAATATAATTAATGTTAATCAGCATGGGTTTATAGAAAATGCATTGTGTCAAACTAACTTGATAGGTTTGACGAGATTACAGTTTTGGTTGATAAAGGTAACAGTGTTGATGTAATATATGTAAAACTTCTGCAAGGCATTTGATATCACACACATTTTGATTAAAAAACTCAAATGATATAAAATTAACATGGCATATTTTAAATGAATTTAGAAGCTGACTAACTGATAGAACTTAATATATAACTGTAAATGGGGAATTTCATCGAGCAGGTGTGTCATTTCTAGTGTGGTCCCTCAGAGATCAGTTTTTGGCGCTATGTTATTTAACATTTTTATCAATGACATGGAAGAAAATAAAATCATCACTGCTAAACTTTGCAGATGGCTCAAAAATTGGAGGAGTGGAAAATAATGAAGAGGACAGATCCCTGATTCAGAGTGATCTAGATCATTTGATAAGCCGGGTGCAAGCAAACAATATTCATTTTAATATGGCTCCATTTAAATGTGTACATCTAGGAACAAAGAATGTAGGACATGCATAATGGATGAGGGACTCTGAGAAGCACCGATTCTGAAAAAGATTGGGGGTCCTGGTGGATAATCACCTTAACATGAGCTCTCAGTGTGACACCGTGGCCAAAAAGCACTGGAGGGAGGTTGTTTTCCATCACTGGAGGTTTTTAAGAACAGGTTAGACAGACATCTGTCAGGGGTGGTTTAGGTATACTTAATCCTGCCTCAGCAAAGATGGATGGACTGGATGACCTTTTGCAGTCCCCTCTAGCCGTACATTTCTATAATATTGTATATGCCAGAACATTTTAACATAAACCAAACAAAATGGATTGTGTTTTCAAAAGCACCTATGGTGCAAAAGTCCCACACTATGCACTACACTGTCTCAGTAAAATCTACTGTGTACATTCTATCATAAATGGCTGATACTGATTCTGGTGTACACTGTACTACAACATGTTTCACAAATGTTTTAGAAGGAATTGTAGGATACTGTATTTGAGAAATAGTGTCTTAGATACAGGGTTGCCAACCTGCCAGGATTGTCCTGGAGTCTCCAGGAATTAAAAATTAATCTTTAATTAATAATTGTCATGTGATGAACACTCCAGGAATATGTCCAATCAAAATTGGCAACCCTACTTAGATAACTAAAGACTATCACACTGCATGTGCATATCTCCACTTTAGTACTGAACTGTGCAGCCTTATTTTCATAAACCATTGGCACACAGATGACTATATATATCTGGCTGCGTGAGGTTGAATTTAGTATATATTATGAAATTTGTTGTAATACGAGGTTTTCATAAAAATTAACTGTGAGCTTATTTTTGTTACCCTCATTCCTATATCCATTGTTTGTATCTCTTACTTGCCTGTCCTACCACTACATATTATGTTCTTCAGGAAGGCACACATATATATGTTCTAAAACATACAATGAATATACAATCAAATTGACAAACAGAATTACAAAATAAATATCCCTGAGATTAAAAACTGGCTCAGTGGATGTGACATTTCCTTTAAAATGGCTGTGATATCTATGGATAAAAATCACTGTTAAGGCCTAATCACATTTTCAGCAGTCTGATTATTACAGGGCATAAGCCATTTTAAAACAGTTTTAATTTGCACTAAAAGAGATTCTCAGATGAAGACTATCCCCATAAAGATCTTAATATGAAACTCTTTGTTTTAGATTAAGGTATATATACACTAATATTTCATTTCCTGTGTAAACCCTACAAACACAAATGGAAATTTTGATTGCAGGTGACTACACTAATGCTTTCTTTACAATCTCAAAATACAGTAATGCTTTTACATAGCTACTAACAGCTAAATCTAATCCATCCCTACTTTTAGTGTGACACGAAGGTAAGAGCAGAGTATAATTTGCATTCTGCTTCCCTTCCCAACAGTAAGAGATGCTAGAAAGTTCTCTTGTCGAGCACTGCAGAAAAATCTCTTTAAGTGCTAAAATCATGTCTTAATGAGAATAACTGGATCATTGCCCTCTCCCATGTAGTTGTCCAGAACTTTCTTCCTGCTGCCACCACCAGCTAGCTCTCTAGCTTGTGATCTGTGTCCTTACCATCCTTAGTAAATGTAAATCCTTTCTTAACAGTTGCAAATAATTTAGGAAACCAATTCAGGTTACTGCTAATGATTAGAAATTAAATTAGCTTGATTTGAGGTCATCTTGGAAAGGAAAGTTGAGTGGTGCCAAATGCTAGAAGTTTGATGTTTTTCTTAAGGCCCCGGCTCCTGGACTCGTAATTAGAAGAGAATCTTAACTTTCATTTGAGGGGAAAAAAAGTTTCCTGCCTTCTTCATTGTGGAGAAAACATGAACACGAAAGAGTCAAAAACCATAAAGCAAATAAAAAGAAACCAACATTTACTGTGGTTCATAAATCTCATGATTTTTTGCACATTTAGAGTTAGTAATATGGAAAATCTATCAACTAAATAGCTCCATAGATGACAGTACTTGGGCACCTCTCCCCACAGATATTAAAATTTGCTAGATACTTTACTGCTCACTGTTGTATTTGAAGCAAATCACATGTTTGGTTTGATATTCCCCTTCCTGAATTTTTCCTGCTTAGGCAGCAGTGCACTGAGCTTTAACTTCCAATAACTGCTGACCTTATCATTGGCAGGTGAGGTATATTCCCTCACAAGAGGTGTAGCATAGATGCATTATCTTAACCATGCATGGATGGAAGCAGGGAAGGGGAAAGCGGCGAACAAACAAACAAGAGCTACAAAAATACTGTGGAGGAGTTTCCATTGGATTGGGCAAGGATCTACACCATACTCTTTCCCTCCCCTAGGCAGTCAGCCAGTTTCTGGCTTTGTTGGTCGGGGACTTAGGTAATCAATAAAACACCTTTGTCAAACAAGAATTTTATCCATATCAGTTGCATTTTATGCAGCAGACTAGCTGCCTCTGAAATCCACAGGAACAAATCCATTCTTGTTTCAGAAAAGAAAAGTCTGTTTTCTGCCACATTCCTGTCTTTTAAAACTACTTTGAAAGCATTTGGCTTTAGCCCATAATTATTTCTTCCTATGATGGGGATATATTCATTATTCATTGCAATAATTATTCTGTAATATTTCGTACTGAAAGTTGTTAACACCACACAATCAGGAAATGCTTAGGAAGTGGCTGATTTAACTGTTCTATTTATATAAGTATGTGTACCTAATTAGAGTGAACAATCTTACAACCCTTACATTTTTAGTGTATCTTGTTCTGTCCAAGAGGTGCATTTTCACCACATTTGTACTGAACACTCAGTGGAAATTTGAATTGCCTTTCCTCCAAAGTCACCATACATAGATACTTTGTAGAATAACACTTTAACCCAGCATTTTAGTTGTCATCGCTATTTCCAAGGGGAGTATGCTTCAGGATTCTTCCAATGCTTTTATCACCCTGCTTCTCTGATCAAGTAAGTAATTTATTGCTGATTGCAGAACTCTTGAACTCAGCCTGGCAGCTGCAGTGTAAAACTTCTCTGATCCAGTTTTCTAGTTACTTATTTACATATTTATTTGAAATGATTTTCAGGACTGTTTGAAAACCTCTTGACATTGCAATATCCATGTTTCAAATCTTATGGTGTGTTGTTTTTTCTCTCTTTTTATTACAGATAACAGACGAGTAACTTTGGAAAGGTCACGTTCTCGCCACAATGGAACTATCACAGCTATATGATTCCTCTGAAGCCAAAGAATTGGAGAATTGTTTTACTTACTTTAAAATGCAGACCCACTGAAAAAAGTTATACATACAAACACCAGCAATGATCAGAAATGAAATTTAAATGAATTCTAGTGAAGAACACACCAGAAGATAAATACACATTATGTACTTTTAAGAGCTATTGGGGGGAGGGGGAAAAAACCCCACTTACTGTACTTTAGTAACACAATTATCAGGATTTGTAAACAGTGTTAAAATATAAGGTTCTATGTTATCTTGTTATCTAATGTGTTACTTGCCATTTTTAAGGTGGCAATTATCTGAAGGGAGTTGAGACTTCTAGGAAATGTTCTATATGGAGCAGAATTAGAAAATAGAGACTTGCTGAAAAAATGCAGCAACGAACAAGATCAGGTCACAGACGGGAGACATGCTTCCATTTGTGGTTCCCATTTGGACATGAAAGGAAAAAGGAACAAAAATTTGCATATTAATGAATTCAGATATGAGCTGATATTGCACACATCATAGGAGACCCATTGTGTAAGCATGAGAAAGCAGTGTATAGCCCCAATCAAGTTACTTAGAATCTTATCTCAAGTTAAATCTTGATGGATTTAGCTATTTTGGTTGCAGTTAAACTTATCATAAATCTACAGTTTCCGTGGTTTGATGATCTATAGCTACTTATTGCTAAAAACAAAACAAAAAAAGCATAGGATTGTACCAAAGTTAAACCGTATCAATTGCATAATATGTTTTTAACTATATTTAAAAAAGGTATTTTCTAATTATGCACTTATAAAATATATACTTTATGCAGATATTTTTAAGGAAAAATAATTATCATATTGTAATTATTCTAAAATTCCTTTGCCTTTGTTTAGCTTTTAGAGACAAACTACATTATGCAGCTGTTCAGGACTGCTTCTTTCTAAGTTTTCCCTTTGTTTCTCAGGTAAAATACCCTCCTTTACAGTTGGATCTTAGTGCTGGAGAGTAAGCAGATAAAATTTTGTGTTTTTTACCCTTCAGCCCTAAGCAGCAGTGACCACAATCATTATAGCAGCCTGACCTTCCAAGGAAGTGCCTCCCATTTTAATTTAAATACAAGCCCCTACACTGAAGCACCTCAGGTGAGCTTAGTATCTGACACTGCTTACATTCTACCATTTAATGGGAAACTACAGTACAACTACCCTTACATACCCAGCCTGAACCTGAACGTGCGGCCTTGCTGGGGGTTCACTTTAACCTCTACCAACCTTTGGACTCAAGGGTTATTGTTTTTATGTCATCATGAATGGAAGTCAGCATACTGTGGACATTCCACATAACAGGAAATGGTACAAAAAAGTAGATATTTGCTCTGCAGTTGATTCAGTTTTGCCACCAAATGGGTTGTATTATTATGGAAATTATTATTCCCTGAGGATATTGGACATCTTTTTTCTATGTTATAAACAGTGTTTGAAGAGTAGGGCAGGCACTCTATTTTCTGTGCACCAGTTGTTAAACACAGAAAAAGAGGAGCAGTCATATTTGGAAGCTATATAACTTTGCACTACTGTTTGAACCAAAAGTCTTTATACAATAGCTTCTTTATGCTTTGCTGTGTTAAAGACTTTCAAGTTTACCTGACTGGTCTGGGCTAAATTCTTACAGTATTGAATTCATTACAAGAAAAGGCATTGAGCCCATTTAGGTTCTCATGGAAGTCAAATGGGAAAATTCCCATAGAGTTAAAAGAGAGCAGGATTTTTACACATTATTACATTTCTCAACAAAAACGTGACTCAAACCTAGTGAAATGCATGCTGTAAAATAATACGACTGTATCTAGTTTCCTTCTGGTAACAAAGTAAAGAGTTGTGTGTGTATTTTAGAAAAAAATATAAAACATAACTGTTTCCCACTGTTTCAGTAAGAGCCAGTAAGAATTACATTCCATTTTGCATAAGTTAACGCTGGCTTTGTATTGACAAGTCTAAATTTTTTAAAATTTTGAAGTATTAAATTCACAGTTGTAGAAAGGTGCTGAATGTAAAAAGGCAAAATGTAAAGGAATTAGCTCTGTAATGGCTATATATTCTAATTTATACCATCGTGAAAAAATGTACTATAGCTCAAAAGTAAGATAAACAATTTACTAGGATTTAAAGGCAGAAATGTTGAAAATAATCATTAGAACTCATGTGAACTTAACCTAATAACCCACAATGGATTCTTTATACTGTAGCACTAATTGCTACAAGTACAGAGTTTTTCATTTCCTGGCATTGTGTTTTTGAAAAAGCTCTGTAGCAGCGGACTGCATATATTTAAAAACCAAATCCTAGCAAAAAGCAAATCCAAAAAAGTAACATTATCTGATATTTCTATTTTGCTACACCGTCCTTTTTTCATATTTGAAACATTTATATAATTGAATGGACACATATGTTAGAAACAAAAGTGTGTTTCAAAGGAAAACTAGTTTAGAAGACAATTTATGTAAATACAAGGTGCTTGTATTTATGAAGTCTACAATTATTTTCTGAAATTAATGCTGGGTCACTTTGTCTTTTGATAGCTTTTCAGTCTATATGAAATTGCAGCTATTTTTAATGTTTTTATTATTGATAATTTTCATAGTTGTCACATGTTTATCTAGTAATCTAGAAGGTATGTTTAGCCCAGAAGTGCAGCACCTTTTTCAGAAATGGACTTGCCTTATTTTCTAATATTAAAAAATAAAAATAAAAAAATATTTCAGTTAAATTATATTTGCACTCAGAGTAATCCCAGAAAATAAATCACCAGACCTTTTTGCATACATTAAAAACCATATAGGGAATATTAACTAAAGTTCCTACTAATTATATTTTATTATAAGTCCCTTAAGATATTACATTACACCTAGCACAGCACATCAATTTGCATTCAGTTTTTAAAATTTAAAAGTAACAAAGGAAAAAAACATTTTATGATGTTGTTCTGTTTACATTTCTTAGAGGTTTTTTTAAAGAGGAAATTATTTGTAACTTTAAAATGAATGAAACTACATTTGTAAGTTGATATGGAAATTTAATATTAAAGTAAAATATATATGCACATATCTATTGCTTAAAACTACTGACAGTATGGGTCAGACTCATAAAAGCACTAGGCATTATTTACGCAAGTTTTACACCGTTAGTTCAGAAAAAAGTGCGACACACCATGTAATGTATCTAGTCTGTGATTCTGCAAATGTCCTTTCCCTGCACATAAGTGACATTTGTTTTAAATGTTAACCACACCTTTGACTGGTGCTCAAGCCAAAACAAATATAATGCCTCCTAGGGCATTAAGAAGCGTTCCCAAAAACACTGTTGCATAAGTTTGGTCTGGTTTTGGACATCATTGGCCCATATGGCAGCAATCTACATAAATTTGCCTGTTCTTATTTAAAAATGCAAACTTTACCTTACGTTCCATTTTATGATATATATATATATATATATACACACACACACACACACATCTGATATGATATACACACACTATATATGTTAATATGTGAAATCCACTGAAACCATTGAGTTTTTCACGGTTTCCACCCAAACCATTGTTCAGCACAGGCTTATTTAAAACTCATCTGATGACTGAAGAAGGATTGCAGAACTTGAAGAGAACCTGGTAGAATTTCAAGTTGATATCCAAAGTTTTGATTGGCTGCAGATTTCATAAGGAAGTTTTGTATAGCTCTACTTGTACAGCTCTCAGCCACAGAGGACCAAGCTTATACTGGGTAGATATAATACTTCCCCAATAGAATATTATATTGCTAGTTTAAAAAAGTGTAGTAGTTACAATGGGGTCAAAAGTTGTCCTTACCATAAATTGCTAAATGTAGATCTGTATCATTTTTAAGGGCTGCAGTCTGGCAGAACTTGCACATGTTGTGCAGTTCACTCTATTCTTGAGAAAGGAATACTGTACTTGACACTGCATCTTGCACATTAAACAAGGACTTGCTTGAATTGTTCTTAGCTCTTTCCATGTTCAAACCTCTGAAAGTTCAGGAATTCTACCACCTGTTAGTAAATCAAATCACTATTTAAGAAAGGAAGCAGTAGAGACATAATCCCACCTTTTATGTGCCATATTGCGTTTGTGCATCTTACATACTCAAATGAGTATTCCTGAGCCACATCTCTTCTGCTACACATATATTCCCTCTACTGTAAGATGAAAAAACAAATTCCCCCAAAATGCTTTGTGTTTGCATATTCCAAAACATGTATTCTTCTGTGCACAGAAAGGAGTGTTATGCATGTCTGCTGGTAAATTCTACTGAGAGAGTGAGTCTCTCTGGGTGCCACTCAATCCTCATTGAAGTCAATGGAAAGACTTCACTGGAGTGAGATCAGGCCCTCAATACACTTAACTTCCATTAGTACTCTTTTATACATATGCCACAAAATATGAACATATTCTTTTACAATTTACCTTAAATTCCACACACTTACCATGTACCACTCTGTGTGATTCTGTTTTGGAGTCAGACATGTAGGGTAATGTGTCTCCAGATGCCAAAAAAATCCAAAACAGTACAAATGAGGGGAAAAAACCAAAACTCATGCACTTGTGTTTTTTAATCAGTGAATAATGCCCAACTATGTGTTTGTATATTATCTTTAAAATATTTTTGGTGATATCAGAGCCTGGGTTTTAATGAATACATTCTGAACACTGTAGCAAACTTATATGTTGAAGATGATTTTGTTAAGTTCTCTAATGTTTACCTGTTTATTACCAATTGACCAGTGTCAACCTGAAGCATATCTATACTACATGACATAACGGGGTATGAAAGTTATTTCCTATTTTAGGGTGTTTTTTTACTCTGAGGTGTCAAATATGTTTGTTTGAATTATGGGGAATGATGTCTTCTTTTATGGATGACTTTAAAATACAATAACTGAAAAAGATTGTATACTGTTTATTGGTTATGCCATTTAGTTAAAAGGTAACAATAAAATGCAATCATTGAACACATTAAAATGGGTCCATATTAAACAGATTCAATATCTTGAGTCAACCAGAGACATTTCATGATACAGATATTATAAATTAGCTAGTCAGCCATTGCTGATATTTTCCAAATCATTTACTTCACTCTGTCACAAAATGGCCATATTGAAATAGAAACTTGACAGGACTTTTACTTTAAAAATAGTCTATTGTGCATTATGCAACTTAATGATACTGCTATAGCATACTGAAATGACTTAACAGAATAAAGAGAGGAGATAGCCCTGAATTTCTCAAGTATCTCACTGCACTTTTAAGTATGCAGGAATGAATAGGATCAGCCCTGCTGATATTTCACATAAGTCATAAAATAACCTAGTAAATTTTGCATCCGTAGTAGGGAAAAGATATACCGAGGGATAGTTAAAGCCACTGGTTTATTTGATGACATAAATTGCTGGCACTTGTTTTATTATAGTGCAATTGTAATTATTGTAAAAGAAAAAAACTACACAGGTTTACTGGGTTAGAGATTTAACACATTAAATAAATGAAAACATCTCAATGCCTGTTGTAAATCTAAAGTCTAGGGTTGTTTCAGTTTTGCACTGTGGTTCTTAGCTTCCTAGCACAAGACAAGCCCGAATTCCAGTCACTCTCAGATATTTTGTCCTTTGTCTCAAACTGCCAGCACCACACTGTCTTCCTCAACGCCAGTTACTTTCCTCTGTTGTCAGTTAAGAAGCTTTCTGTGAGAACTGTAGCATCACAACCAGTTTTGTTTTTTTTAACCTCCCCCTACAGATATTAGCTTATACGTGCATATCCTTTGTGTAGCCTTTAATTTGCCCTCCTTCCCTTCACTCTTCACCAAAGCAGCTCCTCGCAGTATCCTTTGCACAATTTAACTATGGAGTCACTATGGTGGCTCTATAATTTAATTTAAAATTTGCTCAGTTCACTGGCCTCAAAAGTACTTGATAAAGCAAAGCAGACGTTATCTGGAGAAGATTATAATAATACTAGACAAAACATTTTTCAGAAATTCTTTAACTGTTGCAATACTGAAATGGGAAGAGAATTGCTACTGTGAACTGATATAAAACAGAGGGCAATCTGGTACTACACTCTAAACATATACTGTCCTTAGAGTAGTATATACTGTATTGCAAAAAAAAAAAAAAAAAAAGAAAGAAAAGAAATTGATATTAGTCAACCAATTTGCTGGATTGTGCAATGAATGGAAAAAAACACCCAGATAAAACAATTCCAACATAATTTCATATATAATGTATAGTTTCTGCTGCACAGAAGATGGCACCATATGATACAGTATATAATATCCCCATAATCAATGATGGGCAGAAACAATTTCCATGCATATGCACTAAATCAATGTTTAGATCAATAAATAGCATTAAGCCGGTTGCTTACTGCAGTTCAAACATAATTTATATGCATAGTTCATAGTAATAAGGAATCTTAATTATAGTCCTAATAGCTTAAAGAAATTAATATGCACCATAGTTCTTATCATGTGATGCAGTTTCTAGGAACCTGGAAAATCCTTTAACATGCTGAAAGATCCAAAACACAAGAGTTTAATGGGTTTGTATTATGGCTGTGTTTAAAATAAATGGGCAAACTCAGTCCTGCTCTAAGTTGTTTGACTTCAAAACAGTTACACAAGGGAAGAATGTGGCTCAGCATGTTACAAAAGAGGAGACAGTTGTACTACAAATTAAACTGAACAGCTATGCCTACAACCACAGAAAGCAACACAATCCTATTTCCAAGTAAGTCAGGAACAGTGTTGGTGGGGCCTAAAAAAAGCTGTGTTCCAAACTCTGCATCCAGGAGATGACCAGAACAACATGGGACTAAGTGCAATAGGCAGAATTTCCCAGGAGGGGAATGATGAAGTGGGGAAAAATAATTGTAAATGCAATAAAATGAAAGTTCTAAAATTGAAGAAATACAACTATGGTATTCTGTACTAGGGCTTGATTCTGCACCCATTGAAGTCAGTGGCAAAGCTCCTTTTGATCTAAATGGTGCATGATCAGTTCCCCAAAGAGTAACAGAATACTTAGCTAAATGGACAGGCCCAATCCAGATCTGATGGAAGTCAATGAGAATTTAACCATTGACTTCAGTAGGAGAAGGCGGAAAAATGGAAAAGAACTGTGAACCTGGAAAGAAATCTTGTATTATGTATAACGGACTATTCCTAAAACTAATTCAAACCTACAGGGAGGTAAGTCTGCCAACAATACATTGGTGATATGCATAAGCAATAGTCCTTGGAAACTGAATTTATTAATTTAATGGTGTCCAGGTACCTGTGAGGATTGTGTTTGGCATTTTGAAAATCTCTGATGAGGTAGAATAGCCAGGCCAAAATCCTGCTTGCAGCAATGCTTCAAAATTCTGTTATGCCAGAGAAAATGAAATTTAAGAACAGACATTTGTCTGTAAAGATTTATATAAATTACCTGAAACTGAAATGTCTATAGATTTAGGATGTTTCTATTTGCACTGGACAATTGTTAGTGAAAGACTGAATGAATATCAGCTAGGTTTGAAAGTAGTGAAAAAAGCAAAATAATTTGCATTACATAGCTCAGATGCTTTGTACATAGATACTGTGATCAGAGGTCCATTAGCAATAGAAAGACAGGCATGGTGCCCTTCCTCTAAAGAACAGAAAGAACTTTACCATTAATGACATTAGTCTAACATATAAATTAGGATAATTAATCCTTATTTTGCAAATGGGGAAACTGAGGCAAAAAGTTTAAATTACTTGCCTGAGGTCACAAGCCAAGTTAGTACCTGAACTAGGAATAGAACCTGCCGATCACCAGTTCCAGTCATGTGCTGTAAGTATGTGTATGTATATTCTACAATCAGAATTTGCCTCTTGCTGCACAACTTCAGTCCAAAATCTTAGATTTCTTTTTTGTTTTTCTTTTTTCTTTTTTTTTTTTAAATTGGTTGTAGCTCTTATGGTTGCAGAGAGAACATAAATCTGAACTGAGGGCAAACTGATGCAGTGAATCTGAGTCTGCAAAGCCTGAAACAATAGCTCAGAGGAATGAAGTGCCCCAGGCATCTCAGTCAGGGCCCTCTGATTCCCCAGCCACAGAGTTTGGCCTTTGTTTTTTCAGGAAGCCATGGGAATTTACCTTCCTGCCACCCCCTGTCTCCCTGCTCTGCTGGGAACCTGCCTAAAGCTGCCACTTGTTCTCCAACTTTCCCTTCAAGAGGGTATCAGTCAGATTATAATACATGCCAGGCAGCCACAGGTCCCAGCAGTATAGGCTGATGAGCAGGGCTACCTGGACATACAATGTAGCAGCAGAGGTCCAGGGATATTAGCTGCTGTGGCCACTGGGCCACCTGAACAACACTATGGGAATCAAGGTCTGAGGGCAGGAACTGGGCAGCCTGGAGAGCATAACAAAAAAAAATATTGAAAATAATCAATGATGAATTTTCTGTGATTTGCATCTAGGAACCATATTTGGGTTGGTGTGGGGCAAGGGATATTTAATTGTGACAGAATGGATTAATGTTGCTGAACAATATAAGGATATTGCTGAAGAATTTGGTCCCAGTGTGCTGTGATGTATTCACGGATCTCACTGTAACACTTCACTCAACTCAATGTTACTGTACAATTAGTGTTTCTCAACTATTGTAGTTGAATGTCTGCATTGTTGATTGGATTTTCTGCCTCACAAGGACAGACCTGACGGCAAAATGCTTGATTCAATAATTGTACCTTTAAACAAATTAAAAGAACATAACTCAAATTGGGAGTCATTTCAAATTGTATCTGATTGTTTTCTAGAAAGAGATGGCATCACCATTATCACAAAATTGCTCAATCCCAGCAGGTTCCACTTTCCAAATCCATGCTTTGTATGTGTGTGTGTGCAGAATGCTGCTATGATTAACTGAGTTATATTACTAATACTTATAGTAAGTCTAATTACTAATTGACAGCAGTGTCCTGGGGTGAGTATAACATACCAAAATTAACTATTAATCTAACATGTTAAAACTGCCTGTCAGCTTGAAAATTGCAACCTCAATAATTACCATCTTGTTTCCATGTTCAAAGAGGTTGGCAAAAAGACTGTTCTTTGGGCTGTTGGTTGTAGCAGCCTAAGGTCTTTTTGTTCTCACTCCCATGAGTAACATATTGGCAGAGATCCATAGTTAGGCAGTCTGCAAAACTATTTCAGGTCTTCCAACACTGTCAATCTGAGCACAATTCCAAACACTCAAATAAAATGGGGAGTAAAACACTGGAAACAGAAATATACTCAGGTGAAATATTTTAAAAAGTGCTTTATTGCTGTGATTTGCATGTTCTATTTGAAATAAAAATACATTGAAGGATCCCATTACTGCATTAATGCACTTTGTAGATGTGTAAATTCCCCAGAGACACAATCACAGCCTTAATTATATACAAGGGTCTTTGTTGCACATACGATACTCTGTGCAATCATAATGCTTTGTATATTGATTGACTCAGATCCTTATTCCTTCTAAGCAGCAGCAAATCTTAAAGGCCTGGAGCAGCTGCTGGAATGTGATTCCTGTATGATGGAATGAAGCTTATTCAGCAATCTTGTGATGATTAAGGTAATAAGGGTAATTTATAGCCTCTTACGTCTTAGCAATACCTCAGGCCAAAGCACAGAACTGATGTTAAGGGAAACATGAGCCGGCTAAAAGACTTGTGGACATTAAACCACACCAATTCTGTTAGGTACTGACAAGCAAGGAAATTATGTAGATGATATATAATTTATAGGAAAGCTTTAATTAGTTCATAGCTGGGGCTTAAATGTCTGGTTAATATTCCAAGCCAGACATCTAAAAGGCTCTTGATTTTAGAATTATTGAAGCAATTATCTAATATATTATTGAAAGATCTATACTTACTGCAATCATTCACTTGGATGCTGCTGTGTAGCAGGTAAATATTCAAATTTTCAAGATTAAAACCCAACTTTAATGTTTTTAAGCTAAATATCTCCTAAGTGCCTGATTCAAAGCTCACTGAAGTCAACAGAAGCAATGTCATGGACTTTAGTGGTCTTTGGATAATGCCACAACTGCATATTATATGACCATTGTTACAGCTCTCACTTATAGTATAAATCAAGTTCTTCAACAACAACAATACCTAACTAATGCCCAACTTTATTAGACAACTTACTTATTTAAAAGACTGCCCTAAAGTATCCTGATGAGCAGTTCTGTTTCAGCTTTATTAGAAGGTCACCTCCGGTCAGCAACTGATTTTTATTGGTCTTATGAGTAGTTGTTTTCAACAGGTTACTGTGCATGTACATAGTCATGTTTGTGGACATAAGAGACTTGTGTGGCAGCTGAAGGGCTAAAGGAATAACTTATGGGGCTGGGAATCAGGAATTCTTATGTCCTAATGCCACTGTAGCACTTTGATCAAGTTATTTAACCTTTCACTGTGTCTGAACTAGTTATTTCCTCCTAACGTAGCGCATCATTGCTACAAAGTTGTCTAGTCCACAGAGTTTTCTCTACACCAGTGCTCCCACCAGTGCAGTTGCAAGAATGGAAAATCTTAGGAGAGAAAAGCTAGAATAAATAAGGTTACTGTGCCATTCTGTGTACTTGCCATCTTATTTCACAAGGGTGTGATGAAATTTCATTAGCGGGGCTGGTTGAGTTTTTTCACTGAAAATTATTTTTGACCAAAAAGTTTTTCAAAAGAAACTAAAAATGTTATGTCAATTTTTTTAATATATGATTTAAACATAAGGAAACAAAACCAAAATTACTATTTGTTTAATTTTCAATCAAAAGTTTTGTTTTGGGTCAGCTTTAGAAAACAAACAAAAAAGTTCAGGTTTTGCTTTTTCATCAAATTCCCTGACCTCCCCCTCCCCCCATCATCCCCCACTGTTAACAAAAAACAAACAAACAAAAAAAACAGAAAATTTGGTGTTTGGACAGTCTGTGAAGATTAAACATTTTATATAAATGCTAATTCTTACTAGATTTTCAGTGTTGGAGCATTTCTTTATTTGTTAAAATATTTGAATTATAGAATGCAATTTTTATCAGTCAGAGTTTTCTTCTGTGACATCCTAGAATTTAAGTGGTTTTATAAAATGGAATATAAAACCACATTAGTGATTAATTTGTCCAGATACATCTATATATCCCTGCTCTGGGATTTTTTTCTGAACTCAAATGTAGTATCAGTTTAATATTTGATCCATACTCTATCACAGAACTCACCCAGTCCTTAAAGGGAAAAAAATGCAATGATCTAATATATCATATCAAATTTCTTTTTTTTTGTACTATGAGCTTAAGTACAAACACATGGGATGACGGAGTTTAATCATACGCAGTTTGCTCAGTACAGTCACTTTGCAAAAAATAATGCTGATCTTATTCTTGATAACATATGGCCCCATTATTAAGCTATTAACTTTACTTTGTAAGTGCTTCATTACAGAATACTTACCCCACCTGGGTAAGTTGGAATGCAGAAGCTATTCCAGCAGCATCTTTGTTGTGGTTCAAATGTGTATAACAACCCTGATTATCTTTCTTGTCTATACCATGTACCAAGAAATTGAATAGTCACTGACAATAATTTAGGTCTGATTTAGATTTCCACAAAAATCAATTAAAATTTGCAAATCTAAGAATGATAGAAATATTAGTGTTTTTTCTTTTTAAAATGTCAATAAAAATGTTTTTGTTCAAACATACATATTCCCCTGCAGAGTCAACAACCCAAATATTGCAATTGTATGGGCTTTTTAAGGCAATTCATGTTTGGTTAAAGTTCTGTACAGTATTTAAACCATTTTTCCTACAAAAAGCTTGCATTGATTTATCACTTTCAAAGGCAGCAGTAGTTGATGGGCTTTTCTGTGGATCACAGAAGGCATCTGTATACAGAAGTGGGCAGGAGCAATGCTCTCTGCTAATGGGTTTGAAGGCAATATGGAGAGGTATAGTGCTGCTACTTAAACCACATCTGTGTATATCAGTACTGTTCAGAATCACTTCCAGCTACAGCACAGATAGGAGTGCCAGGTCCATCACACCACAATGGAGGTCATTTGGAAGTGCAAGTGATATCCATAGCTGGCTGGGGGCCAAGGAAGGAAAAAGGAGGCTATTGAAGCAAAATAAAGAGTGGAGGAGCAGGGATTAGAAATATAGAGGAGGAGGGAGAAAAGAGAAGACAATGTAGGAGCAAGGCAGAGAGGGAAGGTGATAGAGGGAAGAGAGAGGCAGATTTTAAAAGAGATGCTATTGGGAGATATATCTCTAACCATATTAATGATGAGGGACAGATAAAACAGCAAAGTGGAAGTGTGATAATTAGATGACCATCTTTGCTTTCAGTCATTCCAGTATAAATCCCCTAAGGAGTTACTTCAGATTTAGACTGGTGTGACAGCAAGATTTGGCACAAAGTATAATATCAGAAACAGAGCAGGAGGGGAATTAGTGAAGGGAAAAGAAGCCCAAAAGAAACGCAGACTCCAGGGGAATGAAGGGTTTGGAAGAGAATAGTGGGTCTTGGAGTAAAAAGAGAAACTTATGAGGGAAAATGTGAACAATGGAGAGAGCAAGCCTCCAGCTATGTAAAGTTATCTCCATGCCTGCTAGGAGGGAGTTACATTCATCAGTAGATACCATCAGAATGCCATGAGCATGTTTTCTTCGAAGACTGATTAGAAAAGGGGTTTTTCCAATGTCATTAAAACTATGTTAAAATACATTCAGTAGGAAATATCTTTTTAACATTAATTGTGTATAAAGCTCTCATTTTTAAAATAGGATGCAAAAAAGAAACTACTTTGCCACCCTAGAATAGATTAAAGTCAGGCATCTGACATCATGGTTGTATTATACATGTTGAAATGAGATAGCTGGTAAAATTAATTGGAATACTTATTCCTTTCTTAAACTGGAATTCTTCCAAAATATCATAATCCTAATATTAATCATACACTTGAGTAGACACGAGTTACAGAAAGGGTCAGAGAAGAGATATGCTAAGTGATTCTGAAAAAAATTCAGGTGCTTTCCAACCTCTTTGAGTCTGCCCTCACGCTCTCTGCCTAAATCATCTCTTCTCTAAAGCATTATTTATACAGCAGCAACCACTTAAAGGAATACCAAATCATAGGAAGTATAATCCCTCTTACATAACAAAAGAACTCAGAAGGATAAACTTCCCCATTTCAGTGGTTTTCAGCCAACTTTGAAAGCCTCTTCAGTTTTCTTCTTTTCCTGTTCATTTAGCAATTGTATTTGGCCTGAGATCACTAAAGGTGTGTCAACACTGCAGCTGGAAATGAGCCCCTCAGCCCAGGTAGACAGATTTGTGCTAACGGTACTGTAGCTAGCACACAAAAAATAGAAATGTGGACATTGTGGCTTTGCCTGGAGCTCAGGCTCTCAAGCCTAGGAGGTTGGGCGGGCTTGAGAGCCAAAGTTGCAACCTCCACACTGCTATTTTTAGTCTGTCTACCTGGGCTAGCAGGCTTGCTCCTATACATACCCGAAGAGCTCTGTCTGCAAAATACCAAGTGCCCTTAACTGTTCTGTTTGCAAGAACATACCACCGCCAGCCAAGTCTCTCTTTCTCCACCTTACCAATTTTGGTGATAACTCAACAAGTGATTGAGACTTGTTGTCCTTTATCTATGAACTATATAGGATCTAACTCGTAGGTCAAAATTAATTTCCTGAGGAGGAAAAAGTATAATACTGGACTTAAACAAAAAAGAAAAACATGAAAAACTCAGTAAAATATGGAATCAAAGGTATCCTGCTTTAACACAATAATATGGAGTTGAGTGAGGCTGACCTGTTAAAGCATATATTAAGGGGATGCTTTTCCTTTGCATCAAAGTAAAAACACATTAATGTAAATGATTAAAGTACCTGGTAGAAGTCTTCTAGCAAGACTATTCTCAGATATTACAAAATGGAGTGTTCCACACAACCAAAAAAAAAAAAAAAAAAGTAAAACTTCATGGGACCAGGCCTATCCTTTTGTCAGCTTCTTTCACTATTTACTGATTTTTCAGTTTAGAGGTGTATAATTGATTGAACTACACCTATGTACATGATTTTATCAGATACTGAGATATTGTGTTAGGCCATGTCACCACAGCTTTAATTTGTTGTGTGGGAGTTTTCATTGACTGATTTACTATCAACAAGAATCATTTACAGGTGAATAAGCCTAAACAGATAGTGGAGTAAAAGATCAGGTAGGATCTGCCATCTTTAACGGTAGATGTAAACAAGATATCATCCAGAGAGCTAACTAGATGAATGTGAACATTTCAACCATACTTTACACCCCTCTGATGCTTTGGAAACAAGCTGATTTTCAGGTGGATGTTACCTGGTTACTGGCTGATTTCCAAGGTTTGGGTGGCCAGTGAAGGGAAAGTTATCAGCCACTGGAACATGGGAGTAGATGAGTTTAGCGTGATGGAAATCCCATCTTACATGTACCTCCCTTACCATGAGCCTCCACACTTCTCCAACCTGTTCCCCCAGTTCTCAACCGCATTGTTAAGCTGGGAGTTAGCAAGGCAAAGGTGGGACATAGCTATAGCTGAGAAGAATTAACATGGGGCCATGACCATCTGTAAGGAGGATCAGCATGTGAAGACAGGGAAAGTGAGCTACTCAGCTCATTGGTGGAGAGTATTGGTGATAGGGTGCTAGACAGAGAGGACTTTCACTGTGTTTGGGGGAGGGAGAGAGCTACAGGTGGATTGCGGGGGTGAGTGTATATATATATGTAGTATCTCAGTGGAGAATGATGAAAGAATTAAAGAAGCAAGAAGTGTTTATATCTCTCATAAGGGCTGCTTACTCAGGCAAAATGTAAATGTACCAATCCAATAGTGTGTGATATGAATAAATGTTTTGGCCCGAATTAATAGCAGATATAACTTCATCAACGTCAGTGGAATTAGAACAGTGATTAATCTGGTTTTCTTTCCCCTTAGAAGAAGGCTGTCCCTCTTTGGCTCAGTGCCCTACACCGAAAGCCTTCACAGTGGGAAGCAAATCTCATCCTGAACATACCAATGTGAGCTGTATTTGAAAACAGTATTTTATTTTAAAACTGGTATTTTTAAGCTTAATGCTGGCGTTGGCCATTTTGCTGAAGAGTGACAGTATTTGTGATACACCATAACAGTACTGGAGACCAGCATAGAGACTAGGAAGAGATTTTGTGTACAGCTTTTAACTCTTTTTACTGATACGTAGAATGTAGGCTGCTAAATCTAAATGCTGAATATTGTAAACAGCATTTGCATTTTGTTGTGAAAATTTTGCATACATTAAGAATGTGATCCTTATCCCCAAATGGACCTGTTTTGAGTTTATAACACACTGTGAAATTTCACTAATATAGGAGAATTCCTTAAGCAAAACCAGGCCCATATCACAGCATACATAATGGCATTTAAGCATTGAGGATTTTGCATCAAAAATATGTAAAAATCTGTATTTTGATGCAAAAATTGATTTAATCAAAACTGCAAATAAAGCCCAAACAAAGGTGGGGAGAAGAAAATCCAATGAAATTGCAAAAAGTTCCCTATGAAATTCTGAAAAAAAACAAAGAATTTTTTTTTTGCATTTCTCTAGTTGCAACTAAACATTGAAACCAATTTAACCACAAATGAACTGTACAGTGGAAGCATTATTGCTACTGCGAATAGTGCTTTCTACTTCTGTATCAACATAGGATTTCAGTGTGTTCCTGGCTGTTAATGAATAAAGCCTCAGAATGCTTAGGTGGGTATTTATTCCCCTTTCATATATGGGAAAACGAAGGCACAGAGAGGCAAAGGCCTATATTATTCAAAGTGACTTAATTTTAGGCATCTATATTTTTGGAGCCCAATTTTAGGAACTTAAGACCCAATTTTTGGAGGTGGTCAGCACACACACAATTCCCACTGAAGTCCATGGGAGCCATAGGCAGCAAACACCTATGGAAATCAGGTCCAAGGTGTCTCAAGTTTGGCACTCAAACATGGAGGCACCTAAATTGGAGGCCATTTTTCAAATTTTGGGCCTTTCTTATTTACCCAAAATTTTACAGAGTCAATACTAGGGTTAGAAACTGAACCCAGAATTCTCGACATCACGTGCTCTAACCACTAGAGGAGCTGTGCAATACTAGAAGTCAGACTAGATGATCACAGTGATACATACTGGCCTGGAAGTCTATGAAATACTCCTTTCCATTCAGCAACATGTGAATGGGTTACATTCTCTGACAATTGAGAGTTATTGTGATGAATTTTTCCAGAACTGGACATACCTGGAAATTGCAGAGACCTTCATCTCAAAGCTGCTGGTTCTAATCCAG
The DNA here is from genome assembly GCF_013100865.1 of Trachemys scripta elegans. Taxonomy (NCBI): domain Eukaryota; kingdom Metazoa; phylum Chordata; order Testudines; family Emydidae; genus Trachemys; species Trachemys scripta. Next base: position 36,812,985 of record NC_048306.1, read on the forward strand.
CCCAGGATGGTAGTGACCAACAGTTATTTCTATTGGATGATCATTTGGCAATTTATTGTATGTACAATTGGTTTTGGTTGTTGGTCCAGTTCTTGGTGGACATCTGTCTACAATGCAAAAACTACCACCAGATTTGGCACTAGTTCACCCTCTTGTTAGTAGTCTAAATATTAAGGCAGTAGACTGAACCGGCCACGGAGACTGAACAGTCCTTTCATACCACATCTATAGCTAGGAGTGAATTACAGTTGCAGGATAACTTCCACTGCTACTTCCTATGTTGAAATGATTCTATGGATAAACAGAAGTCGTGACTATCCAATGTTGTCTGTCCGACTCCTTCCACTAGTCCAAAATTTACACCAGAGGGAATACACCACAACAGATTTTCCCTTTAAATTTGTTAAGCAAAACATCTCTTCTGGACTGAAAATGTGCATTGCCAACTTTGAGATGGCAATGAGGACAAAATTGCAGTAGCTGAAAATAGAAGTTTATTCTGAAAACACTGAAGTGTGGGCATTTTTTTTTTTTACTTTAGCACTGATACAATAAGAAATGGAGCCTTGATAATGGAGTAAGCTAGATAAATGAATCAGGGAAGAACCTCTCACTCCTCCTAGGTCCTGCTTTTAATAAGCTTCTTAAATATAAGATTTAAGGCATTTTGTAATTATTTAATTACGCTAATATCATTTGTGCACAAAACTCATGAATTTAGGAACTCCCTTTCTAAACGATGTAATACGTGTAAATGGGGAAGCTCAGTCAAAGCTCATGCTGCACAATGACTACAAGAGACACAGGAACACTATGCATCACATAACCCTTGCAGATGTTGATAAAGCTACTGATCGAAATGGATCTCCTGTGTCAGGGATCGGCAACCTTTGGCACGCGGCTCGCCAGGGTAAGCCCCCTGGCGGGCTGGGCCAGTTTGTTTACCTGCCGTGTCCGCAGGTTCGGCCGATCGCGGCTCCCACTGGCCATGGTTTGCCATCCCAGGCCAATGGGGGCTGCGGGAAGGGCGCAGGCCGAGGGATGTGCTGGCTGTGGCTTCTCGCAGCCCCCATTGGCCTGGGACAGCAAACTGCGGCCAGTGGGAGCCGCATCGACTGAGCCTGCGGATACAGCAGGTAATCAAACCGGCCCGGCCCGCCAGGGTGCTTACCCTGGCGAGCCGCGTGCCAAAGGTTGCCGATCCCTGTTATAAGAGATATATCTACAATGGAAGAATTCACAGCTGTAATTCTCCAGTTCAGCTCTGTCAGTGGAAGCTGTTGGGTAGACAGGACGCAGGTATTTGAAACTTTTTACTGTTTCACTCTTCAGGAGCCCTAGTGATGATGACTTCTCAATCTTCCCAGGCAAGTTTGTCCATTCTTGTCATACAATTATAAATTGTTTGCCACCGTAAATAGGTTACTCAGTAAATTGGTAAAACATTATTTGCAAATTAAGACAGGATCCCTTGAGCTCTAGGATCTAGCTCCCAAATTTGGAAATGGCTTCTAAATTTGTCAGCATGAAGCAAATAGTTTGAATGATCAGTCATCCATAGTGGGGAGCAAGATTTCATTACATGAGTCTGTCTGCTTAAGTGCTGAACTCACTGCCTGTGTAAGAGAGATGGTATAGGAGACAGAGCACTAGATCAGCAGGCTTAACCCATAGACCATGTTGGAGCTGCTGGGCCTTTTTTTCTGCTGATATGGGAAGCTACAGAAGGGGATCCTAATATTTGATGGATTCAGGTCTGATTTAACCTTAATCTGCTCCCAAATGGCTTATCAAGCTTTTATCTTTAGCTGACTGGCTCAATACTGGGGCAATTCAACAACAGGCAAATATATCTTTGGTGGCTTATATGCAATGAACCGGGGGGCAGATTCCAGGTCTTAGCGGACAAATGTCTGCAATCCAAATTACCCTCAGGATGGTTTCCCTGTTGTCAGTTTCAGTAGAGACCTTAAGGATCAAGTGGGCCATTACGTCTGATTTGTCATATCACCATCTGATGTGGTCCCTCGAGATTAAGGATCAGACATATTAGCAGGGCAGCATGGGGGGAAGGGTCCGGCAGCCCGTTCTATATTTGTTTTATATATAAAAAAGACATCTGTCTCTGCAGCTGTCAATCTGACACCTTCCATGAGCACTAGACTCCCCTAAGAAACATTTCTTCATGTTTAGCTTAAGGTGCAAGGTGAGTTGCAAAGTCAGCCTCAAGATTCCATTGACGTCAGTAATATGTGCTGGGTGTTCCTTTTGGGCTGGAGGGGTCAATCACACTACAACCAAAGGCTGATTCTTTTCTCACATTGGTTTTAAAGCTGTGTAACTCTATTGGCAATGGAATTACTCCTGATTTACATATGTGTACATGACAGCAGAATCAGGACCATCCTTTTTACAACTTCCTTCAGGTTCCCCTACAGTCATGGTGGCAAATTCCAACAAGCCAAGAGGCACTGTGCAATTCCATGGCAGCAGGAAGCATTCTGGGGCATCATTGTGACAGCCACTGTGAAAAATAATGAGGATATTTTTAAGGTAGTAATATACTGAATGCCCCCGTTAGCTAGAAGGGAGCCTTCAGCAAATAAGGGGAGTTTTGAGATGATAGATGTAGTTCACATTGAATAAATATTTCCTGTTACATTATTTTCTCCCAGTGTAGTTTGTATACAGTTATCAAATCCTCTCTCGGAGCCTGATCTTGCAAGATGCTGAGCATTCATTTCTCATTAGTGGGCATGCTCTGAGCCCCCAGAATCAGACCCTCATTTGTCTTCTTTTCTAGATGTACATTGGAAATTGCAACCACATAATTCTAGAAAGCATTAGAAATATTTTCATCTAGAGGAGCATCATGAATCTTCTCTCAAATATACAGGCTGATCTACAATTTAGACTGAGCTTCAATAAATACTAGGGACATTGACCCTGTAGAATATTCAGTTCAAATTAGAACCCAGAAGAGGTTTTGATGGTTCAGTATTAGTTTTCAAAAGTGTCTGTCTGTGAGAAAGAGAGCACAACCTTAAAGACCATGCATCATGTTTATAAATCTTCTTACAGGGCACAGTGCTTTTATCCATGATGAACATTCCTCACCAGCGTACTTGTCTGATTTGAACAAGTCCTTTTATTTAACAACAACAACATACACAATAAATTGCTATGGACAGTGGAAAATTGCAAGTCTAGTCAGGGAAAAAGCACAGATCCCACAAGTTTAGTTTCTCCCTGTAATTTATCTATTTTCTACAGCCTCCCACTCTTTCATTTGAAAACAATAACTACATCAAGCTCTAGGCTTATATGAAGATGGCCCTCCAAATGAACTGCTAGCCTGTTAATCCAGCCTTAAAGACCAGACAGCAGCAGCAAGCTGGAGCCATTAACCAGCAAACTAGTGGGAAAACACATACCCACTAACACCCTCTCATGTTGAATCTACATCAGCAAATTTAGTGTCTATTTTTCAGCACTAATGAAGCTACAGAGTGCTAGCAATGGTGTAAGTGATAGCGTAGACAGGGCACAGGGATTTTGTCTCCATAGTTTGCCTCAGCACTGCATACACAAGGTTTACAATATTGCTAACACTAGGTGCTGAAAAATGGACACTAAGGCTCTGATACTGCAATTTGTTCCACAGGACACTGTGTTCTCATGTAACCCTGTGCAGGTGCAGAGGTCTGCCTGTGTGGAACAAAATGCAGGATCAAAGCTTGAATTTGCTAGTCCTATTGGCTGTGTCTTTACTAAACTGCTTAGCTGTGTTTGACACCTGTTGATAACACTGCTCCTCCAGACCTGTCTCAAATGGCCTTGAACTCTGTTGTCCCACTAAATGGACATAGGGTCAGCCAAACATTACACCTATTTTAAACAGTTTGTTGACTCCAGCTGAACCTTGTCTCCACAATGCATATTTGGCATACCAAGCACTATGTAGTCCACCTGGCATGCTGTAACACATCTCTGACTCCACATCTGGGTACTCTAAATAGTGCTAAGGTGTTACAATCCTTTTCGTATTAGATTTGCATCAAGCAAGACTGATCACAATATGGTCCTCCCACATGCTGTTCTCCATCAGAGATGTGCTCATGTGGACATAAATGCCTGGTGAAATAGCCCTAAGGGTGCAGATTGTCCTCACACTGCCACCCCACACCAGGCACTGTTCGGCTGGCCTGATTGGGCTTCCACTTGTACTCCAATGCACAGCGGTCAAGTTGGTCACAATCCACATAACTGCACAAGTCATGCTGCACACACCTTGGAGCACAGCTGTATGCTATTTGCACAGTGTAGCGCTACTACTACTGTTACTTGTATTTTATAACCCTATTCTACTGTCAGCAGGTCTCAGAGGAGTGCAACAAGAGAATGTCTTAAGGCAGACATCCATCTGAGACAAATAAGAGCTCTGGGTCCAGCAAAACTTGGTAATACATGGTACTTTAATTGTGTATGTCAGGATGTCTCACAATGCTGGGCAAATGGAGGCACAAGAAGACAAAGGATCTCTTATGGAGCCGTTGCATGGATTTCAATAGTTATGGCACCAACAGGGGTCCAAAGAGATTATTCTGAAAACCTATCGAATGTAATAGAAAATGAGGCCCTTTTAACCATTCTGTAGGACTCTATAGCAGATACCCATTCTATAGAATTTACAGATGATTATTTATTATTTTTTGTTAAACCATATGGGATTTTTCCATAAGGAACTGTTTAAATCTTGGCATAATTAAACATACATGTCTAACTATCTGCACTGCTGACAGAAAAACTACTCCAGCAGCTCTACTGATTCATGTAATATAACATAAATTATATTATCTACTGCATACAAAATCTACATCTGTTTTTGGTTCACCCCCGCTGCCATGTATCTTCAGTGTAGTGTGTAACAGCTACTTCATTCTGTCAGAACATATAATCATCCTAGGTTAATTTTGAACTTTCCCTCTTCCTCCCAGCTCTACCCTTTTACCTCCATTGCTTCCTTCGTTTTGGGTCACTGGGCCAGGCATGCTCTCTTGTTATCAGGGTTTCACAGTTCACAGTCTGAAACCCCGCCAGTTCTTAACACAGATGTTGCAGACAAGAGATATTTAACCACTAGTGTTGCATTTGTAAACAGAGCCATTGTGGCAGAAGGTGAAGAACTGCATTCAGAAATAGAAAGGCTATGGTAAGACATTTTGCTAAGACTTATCTTACAATTATTTGACCTTTAGAAAAACTACACTGTAACGTTTCATCGTTCGCCTTCAGTTATCTCTCTTTCACATGGGATTTCAATCCCAGTGCTTCTTGGAGGCACTGCCCAGATGCAGCAGATGCCTAATATTGATCCAAATGCCTGGAACACTGCATCCAACAATAAATATCTACTTTTATAGGGGTGTGTGTGTGTATACAAGGCTCTGAACATATGGAATGGGTTTGAACTAGAACACTGGCTCCAAAAACCCTTGAAGTTTGAGGGACTTCATATTCATACTGCTCCTGAACCATGAGGCATGGCTCCATCTGTAGAAGGTGATTCCAAACCTCAGCACCAGATCTAAAGCCCTTTGAATTTTTGGGGAAGTCTGAATCCAGAACCAGAATTCATGGCTCAAGCCATCTCTAATCTAGATGTTTGCAAACTAACTTTAACAGACAACAGGCCCATTGTTTCTATAAACATAAATGTAAAGCCATTAGTGCTTCAGCTAAAACAATGATGGGAGCTCCTTCTTCAAAACAGCCAGTTCGAACTATAGCTGACAGTTCCCAGGGTAAGTCATGGCCTTCCATCCTCATACAAACCAATGCCACTGAGCCTAATAGTCTCCTCCTCTTTTTCTTCTGTAAGCCGAGTCAGGATGAGCTCTACCCTGACATCTGGTGGTGAATTATGGCGAGTGTGGAAAAGAACTCCAGGGGCTGATCTTGTTTGCATAGGCACACCCACTCGCCTGGTATGAAACAACAGCAACTGAAAGTGGTTACTTCGGCTGGTGTGGGATCCCCAGTTTCTCTGTTATTGGGGCAGGGAGAATAAAGTTTTGTTACCCTGATTCTCTGAATCAAGGCCAGTGGAACTGTTGTATGACAGAAGGACTTGCCATTACCTAAGTAGCACTTGCTTGACAAGGGGCATGGGTTACAAAACCTAGTGAATTGAGAGAGGTTGGGGGCAGGTATTTGTACCTGGTGGTGTGGGTGCCTTTTAGGCACCTGAAACACCAATTGCACCTCCTCTTCTCTCCACTGTTGAATGTCAGAGCTAACTTTGATTCCATTAGGAGTCTAGTTACAGGCTGCTGAGCTGAGTTCACTTTGGGCCAATAGTGCACGAGCACTGGGGCTCCTCTACTACTAGCTGAAATCACAAAAGAGCTAAAGTTACCAAGAGCTGAGATCACTGAGGCTGTGTTAACTAGTGGAGGAGCCTGAAGCTATATTGCTAAGCAGCTGGCGGAGCAGCTAGCGGAGTGGAGCCTCAAGGGGATGGTTTGAGCAGAGCTGAGCAGCTCACAGGTCGATGAGCAGAGCGGAGCGGCTGGAGGAGCAGCTAGCAGAGCGGAGCCTTGTGGGAGGGGCCCAAGGGACTGCTGAAGCGGAGCAGCTGCCAGAGCAGTTTGTGGGATGGCAGGAGCAGCTCACGGGACAGCTGGTGGAGTGGAGCGGCTCAAGGTGAAGGCTGTGGCGGAACCCCACGGAGAAGCAGCCGGTTGGCCTCGGATCACGTAAGGTGCCCCTTAACACCCTGCGTGGGCCCCCCCCCCACACTTTGAACTCTGGGGCTGCACTGACCAGGGACAGAGACTTTGTGGGGTTGTTGGACTTTGGGGACTTTGGTGATTCTTGGGTCGCTGGTTTCAAGAACCAACGGGAAAGGACACGGCCCAATCTGCTGGGGTGGGTCTTCGCTCATGGTTTGGTCTATGAACTCTAGTTGTGGTGTTTTCCCAATTTAATGCTATGTCATTTACCTCATGTTATTAAACATTTTCTGCTACACCGAGGCTCTGTGCTTGCGAGAGGGGAAGTATTGCCTCTTCGAGGCGCCCAGGGGTGTGTGTAAGATTTTCCCAGGTCACTGAGTGGGGGCTCGAGCTGGTTCTGTGTCATGCTGTTGGGAAGGGACCCCTATGTACTGAACCCGGCCCTTGCTGCTATCAACTGGCCTGGCAGAAGGGTTACACTTCATTAGGAAGAACAGCGTCTGGGAGAGGCCTTTACAGCTCCCAGACATCCTATTTGCACAACTGTGAAAGTGCCAGTTTGGAATCTTACCTGCTGTGATACTGATGGTTGTGTTCCCCCATCATCACAGCCCTCTCCTACAATTTCTACTCCTCACATCCCAAACTTATATATTCGGGGTACTTTTTTCTTCCTCCCTCTTCTTTCACCCATTCTCCTCCTACTTCCACATTCCTCTCCCCACTTCAGCCCTGAGTGATGGTTGCCAGCTATCATTATCACTAAGCTGGCCCCATGCTTGTGTTTTGTATCACTTTCTCCCACCCATCAGCTGTTTGCCTTTTTTAGATTGCATGGCAAAGGCTGTTGCACCTATATATTTCTACAGCACCCACCACAGTGGGAACCTCACTGAAGCCTATGGGCACTAGCACAATACAAATAAACATCTTAAAAAGTAATAAGGAGCATTCAGAGTTGACTTTCCCTGATGGCAAAGTTATTCATAAGCTTCTGGAGAGTAAACACAAATGTTAAAAAAGAAAATGATAGATGAGAAACAGGTGTAGCATCTGGGGAGCACTATACTCTTGAGTTACTGCAAGCTGTTTGACATGCTCCTTACATCTACATTTCATAGAAGAGGGGAAATTATTACTTATCTTGGCAAATTGGATGTGAGAATTAATTAGAAGACTATCCCCTTGAAATTTCAGGAGATTATGCAAAGAGCAACAGAGTCCTTTATGTTTCCAGGGCATGGATTCAAATCTAACTCAGATTGGTCATTGCCATTTCAGGGGCCTAGATTATATAAAAGGGGTAGTCTCAGTCCTGAATGTTACTATAGCTCATTATACAAGCTGAGTACTTAACTGGCTTCTGCTCCCCACAGGCTTTTGCTGGATGAAAGGATGATCCAGTAGTTAGGGCACTAGACCTGGGTTCAATTACCTCCTCTGCCCCCGTAACTTTGGGCAAGTTACTTAGTCTCTGTAGACCTCAATTCCGCATTTGTAAAATGGGGACAACAGAACTGCCCTATCCCACAGAGCCGTTATAAGGAGAAATACGTTAGAGATTTTGAGCCATTCAGTTACAGTGGTGACTGCGCATATGGGTTCCTAAAATAGATTTTGATCATGCTTGTGATACCGTGTTAGGGTTAGTGTGGAGTGCAACTCCAGTTCTGTGGATGACATCAAGCTCTAGATTTTTCAGCCTGGCACCTTTCAGTGCTGACTAGAGAGAATAAAACCTGAAATCTAGTTATAGTTTCTAACTGGAGTGTAGAAACTGACAGTCTTTTCTTTGGTTCCCTCTGGATTTCTGGTTTTCAATACTATATATTTAGAAAAAGGATGGGGAGGGTTGGTGGGTGAGGGAGGGGATACAGCCCTTTACAATTTGTCGCTTCCAAAATGACAACTTTTGCCCCCTTCCTATTTTCCAATTCCATGTCTATTGTTCCATTAAATCTTTTGTGCTAAAGCTATGCATGCCTATCTGCTTGATTAATTATACACTATCTTCCTTCATCTTCAAAGTTAAACTGACAGTAATTGCCCAAAATTGAATGCATGACCTCTAAGTCTCTGCCCTGTTTAGTGTACCAGAGAGGGATTTGGTTACACTCTCTAATCTGCTGTCATTGAAGTATACAGAGATTTAGTCCCCAACTCTGAGACAATGTTTCACATCAGAATAAAAAAGTGCTGATAATCACTATTCATCACCTGCAATACAAACCAGAGTCCTTTATCTGATACACTGGCATGCAAAGGAACTACTGCCTAAGGGAGTTAAAGGTGCTGCCCCCCATTGGCTAATGCAGGGTCAAACTAGGACCAGGAGTAAGTGGGTGTCACTCCTACTCTTAAAGTTAATCACTCATAAAGAAAAAATTGCATATTTTTTTCAATAATTAAAAATAATTTGCTTACTTAATTTTACTTGCTATTGATAATTAAGCATTGCTAAGTAACCGCCATCAAAACATATTTACTCGTGTTTACTATTTTATTTAAAATCTATAAATATTTATTAGAAACTACTATGTTTTAAGAACAAATGAAAATATTTATGCACAAAACAACATGACTCAAGTTCAGAAATCGCCCTCCTTTTCTATGAGCGTAGGGGATTGAGAACGTGTTGAATGGCTCTGGGGGCACTGATAAGATATGTCATTTCCATGGAATCATCCCATCCCCCATTGAGAACCTACAGAGGCCCCACTGCTGCATCCCTGTAAGGATGAGGTTCTACTGAGGTTTGAGGGTCAGGCTGGTTAGGAAGAGGAGCTGCTGCTCTCATGGCTGAACTCTCATTGGCTGAACCTGCAGATATTCACACAGGAAGCAGGAGTTAATGCTACTCCAAGCAACCCTCAGACAAATACACTCAATCTTTTGGTCCGATTGAAACTCGAGATAATCGACTGATAACATGATTGTAAATTCTAGTATTGATGCTCCACAGACATGTGTTCAAGGAGGTTTAAAAGTGTCTCCCTTAGCTTTTACAAATGTCTGTGATTGTCTACACTAGAATTTACAATTGTGGTAGCTAACCTGATTAAACTGGCCATCAATTAGCTCAAATAACAGCTCAACCAAAGGTTGTGTCAGTACATCTGTAAGAAGCCAGGCCGCCATGAGCAGGGAGACTAGCTGAGTAGCATGGAGCAATCGGCCCTCTAAGTGGCTGTCTCCTACTCCTGCCTATCTGTAGATTGCCTTCCCCCTGCATCCCCATAATCTGCAGAGGTTGAAAACCTATCCACTCTGTAACCTCTTGAACTCTTTCCCCACCCCGCCCTCCACTTGGTAGGGGTGATTTCCTGGAAACTCAGTGATCCCTATGGGTTACTTTGTGAAAGAGAACGCTATAGCCCTTAGTAAGCTTTCTTTTTACTCCCAGTGACTTTACACTAAAAAGAAACTGTCTGTATTAAGCACTGGTTGACAGTTGTGTTCTCCAGAAATGCTGAAGAACTTTTGAAGGCAGCTGAAGTATCCAACTGACAAAGAACTACCCAAGTGGCCAGCTTCCTTAGGGCAGTCATTACTTTCTGTTCCATGGGGAGTGGTGCTCTCATTTCAATACTCTGGCACTACATTGCTTGGGCTAGCTCATTAACAAGGTAGAGAAAGATCTCCTTCCATATGCTGAAGTGCTGCTTATTCTAGATCTGAAAAACAACTTGGTCTTACCAATGTGAAGTCATGATCTAGACCTCCCAACAATGCTGTACCTCATAAGCCTTGTCTTCAAGCACTGCATGGATTTGACTACTCTGAGCTGGGCATAGGGTGCACAACCATTGCAGCAAAATCCCTGTTTGTTGCTGTTCTTGGTCTATGTCTCTCTGAAAATACTGCTGGAATACCACATAGCTCTGCCTCCCAGTAACTTTTCAAGAGCTCCAACAGAAACTTTTTTGGCCAAGCAAGAAGCAAGAGCCTGGTTTCCATTCTGAGGAAAGGATGAGGAAATGGCAATAGCATCAGGGGTTCACAGCTGTTTAACTACTTCTCCCACAACTTCCCAAAATATCCCAGAAAAAAACTGCCTCAAGAATCTGTCCCAGGAGCTCTGGGAGAGGTATCCAGAGTGACTGTAACATGGTCACAGAATGTAGTACAGCAGATGCAGGGTAAACTACAACTAACCTCCAGCAAAAATGGTATGCCCATTGTGGACACTGCATTGCTGATACTTCACACTGAGGATATCCCACCAGTTCACAATTCTGTAGTGGGGACAAGGCCTATCTGATGAACACTTCCACCTAAAGATGAGCCATAAGCTCTGGTACAGCAGAGTACTAGCAGGAAAGGGTAGATGCAGCTCAGACATAGTCCAGGCAATTTGACAGGAGAGAAGGGAGAATGAGAGCATAAAGTCAGGCTCTATCTCCACTGGCCAGGGAAACAGTGTTTGCACCTTTCTAGCAAGCTAATCGTTAACATGGTTCTTGCTGGAAAGGTGCTAATACCTTGTCCCTGGCCAGTAGAGATGAGCCTTACTTGTTTGTCAAGTGTCTTGGCTCTACTTGTTTATCTCACAGGACAATTGTTTATAGCAGTTCTCTTTAGTGCTCATAACAAGTAGTTTTTTGACACTATGTTGAAGCTGCTAAGATAGTGAAGAGCAGAATTCACACTTTTCCTGATGCTCATGCTTTTGCAGGACACAGTTTTCTGCAAGGTTAGGCAAAGAGGGGAAAACCACATTAGTTTTCATTGGCAACAATCTTTGCAAACGAAATGGATAGAAATTTAATTCATAGCTTCAAAATGAAAACTCAACTCTGAAGCAAACGAGACACACAGAGCTCAATTTTTGGTTCAGATCAAGCTGTGCTTGGTGCAAGACTGGAGCAGAGGTGGGTGGACTATATAAGAACATAAGAACGGCCATACTGGGTCAGACCAAAGGTCCATCAAGCCCAGCATCCTGTCCTCTGACAGTGGCCAGTGGCAGGTGCCCCAAAGGGATTGAACATCAAGTGATGTCACCCAATCCCAGCTTCCAGCAAACAGAGGCTAGGGACACCATTCCTGCCCATTCTGTCTAATAGCCATTGATGGACCTATCTTCCATGAATCTATCTAGCTCCCTTTTGAACCCCGTTATAGTATTGGCCTTCACAATACCCTCTGGCAAGGAGTTCCAGAGGTTGACAGTGTGTTGCGTGAAAAAATACTTTCTTGTGTTTGTTTTAAATCTGCTACCTGTTAATTTCATTTGGTGGTCCCTTGTTCTTGTATTATGAGGAGTAAATAACACTTCCTTATTTACTTTCTCTTTACCACTCATGATTTTATAGATCTCTATCATATCCCCCCTTAGTCACCTCTTTTCCAAGCTGAAAAGTCCCAGTCTTATTAATCTCTCCTCATACAGAAGTCATTTTATACCCCTCATCATGTTTTTTACCCTTTTCTGAACCTTTTTCAATTCCAATATATCTATTTTGAGATGCGGTGACCACATCTGCACGCAGTATTCCAGATGTGGGCATACCATGGATTTATACAGAGGCAATATAATATTTTCTGTCTTATTATTTATCTCTTTCTTGATGATTCCCAATATTCTGTTTGCTTTTTTGACTGCTGCTGCACATTGAATGGATGATTTCAGAGAACTCCAAGATTTCTTTCTTGAGTGGTAACAGTTAATTTAGACCCCATCATTGTATACGTATAGTTAGGATTATGTTTTCCAATGTGCTTTACATTGCATTTATCAATATTAAATTTCTTCTGCCATTTTGTTGCCTAGTCACCCAGTTTTGTGAGATCCTTTTGTAGCTCTTCACAGTCTGCCTGGGACTTAACTATCTTGAGTAGTTTTGTATCGTCTGCACATTTTGCCACCTCACTGTTTACCCCTTTTTCCAGATTGTTTATGAATAGGACTGGGGCCAGTACAGATCCCTGGGGGACACCACTATTTACCTCTCTCCATTCTGAAAGCTGATCATTTATTCCTACCCTTTGTTTCCTATCTTTTAACCAGTTACCAATCCATGAGAGAACCTTCCCTCTTATTCCATGACTACTTATTTTGCTTAAGAGCCTTTGGTGAGGGACCTTGTCAAAGGCTTTCTGAAAATCTAAATACACTATATCCACTGGATCTACTTTGTCTGCATGTTTGTTGACCCTCTCAAAGAATTCTAATAGATTGGTGAGGCATGATTTCCCTTTACAAAAACCATATTGACTATTCCCCAATAAATTATGTTCATCTATGTGTCTGACAATTTTGTTCTTTACAATAGTTTCAACCAATTTGCCCGGTACTGAAGTGAGGCTTACTGGCCTGTAGTTGCCAGGGTAACCTCTGGAGCCCTTTTTAAAAACTGGCGTCACATTAGTTATCCCCCAGTCATTTGGTACAGAAGCTGATTTAAATGATAGGTTACTGATGACAGTTAGTAGTCCTGCAATTTCACATTTGAGTTCCTTCAGAACTCTTGGGTGAATACCATCAGGTCCTGGAGACCTATTACTGTTTAGTTTATCAGTTTGTTCCAAAACCTCCTCTGACACCTCAATTTGGGACAGTTCCTCAGATCTGTCACCCCAAAAGAATGAGTCAGGTTTGGGAATCTCCCTCACACCCTCAACAGTGAAGACTGATGCAAAGAATTCATTTAGTTTCTCCGCAACAGCCTTATCGTCTTTGAGTGCTCCTTTAGCATCTCAATTGTCCAGTGGCCCCACTTGTTGTTTAGCAGGCTTTTTGCTTCTGATGTATTTTTTAAAAAATTGCTATTACTTTTGGAGTCTTTGGCTAGCTGTTCTTCAAATTCTTTTTTGGTCTTTCTAATTACATTTTTACACTTCATTTGCCAGAAGTTTATGCTCTTTTCTATTTTCCTCATTAGGATTTATCTTCCACTTTTTAAAAGATACCTGTTTGCCTCTCAAAAACAACAGAGGGTCCTGTGGCACCTTTAAGACTAACAGAAGTATTGGAGCATAAGCTTTCGTGGGTGAATGCCTACTTCATCAGATGCAAGTAATGGAAATTTCCAGAGGCAGGTATAAATCAGTATGGAGATAATGAGGTTAGTTCAGTCAGGGAGGGTGAGGTGCTCTGCTAGCAGTTGAGGTGTGAACACCAAGGGAGGAGAAACTGCTTGCGTCTGATGAAGTGGGCATTCACCCACGAAAGCTTATGCTCCAATACTTCTGTTAGTCTTAAAGGTGCCACAGGACCCTCTGTTGCTTTTTACAGATTCAGACTAACACGGCTACCCCTCTGATACTTTTTGCCTCTCACTGCTTCTTTAACGTTGTTGTTTAACCACGGTGGCTCTTTTTTGGTTCTCTTATTATGTTTTTTAAATTGGGGTATACATTTAAGTTGAGCCTCTATTATGGTGTCTTTAAAAAGTTTCCATGCAGCTTGCAGAAGACATGCATATCATTCTCTGAACCTTGAGCCACTTCATCCCTAGCCCAAATTAGAGCAGCCTCAAGGCTATTTTAATTTGCTCCTGGCTGCAACAGTCACCAAAGGGCTATTAGAGCAGCCAAAATCAGCAGAGTACAATAGTGCTCTCAGTATGCCTCCTTCCCACTACATCCTTTCACCAGGGATGACATAGATCTGGCTAACCTGGACTCACACACAGGGGAATCTGAGTACTGAGCAGTGGAGTACAGGATCTGGCCAAGTAATCATATGCTCCACACTTTCTTTATGCTAATTATTTTTCTACTGCACCTGTTCGTTACTTTGTGCAAAGGCTTTTAGATAAAGTATCTGGAGTATGAAAGGATTTTTATATGATCATATTCTGTTTTATTCTGGTCTATTATATTATATTTTCTGCTTCCTCTATTCCAGCAATTCTGCCTTTAAATTGTGGCTTGATCAGAGCTGAGAAGTACAGAGGTCCTGTTCTTACAACTACCCAGCAGGAGAAAGGACCAATGCAACTTCTTCTATAGTGAAAGTCTACTTAAGTGACTATATGACATTAACAATAGGAGAAGACCTCCTAGCAAATTCAGAGACAAGAATCTAGAGATCCACCTTGACAGTAACTGCTGTCAAGTTTTAAAGGAGAAATTTTTATAGTGGGAGAACATAGACTCAGAAATTAAATCCATTTACTTTTTGTTTGTTTTCCATTACTAAATTTCATATTTGCTAATTACCAAAGCTACGTATGTATAGAGAAAAGGTTTAATTGCACATAGCCCAATTACTCATCTTACCTGATCACATTAAAGTAGCATAATATTGGGGCTGTGACAAAGGCATTTCACTGTAAACCTGAGTTTCCTATTTTTCCACCTCCTTTTAAAGTGAGGTTGTTAAGACAGAGCTGAAACAAACACTGGATCAAATATTTCCTTCCCTGTATTTACAGGAATTTGTGTATTTTTAAACGTTACTGCAAGTATGGGTTAACAGTAGTGGAAACTAAAGTCTTCGGTTCACTTGTAGAACAGGTACATCACAGACAGAAACAGGGCTTCCAACCACATCACCAGTCTCCCTCAAACCATTCCTAAGAAGGGACCTCTAGAGGTAAAAATGTTCCATGCCGATTTAAACCACAACCTAACTTTTCCAAGACTAACAACAAGGGTTCTCTTAATGACCTTGGTGGACTCCTGCCCTGTAGGACCTGAAGGAAGAGAGTGGAGAAGATTTCAACAGGAGAGAGACTCAAGAGAAGAAAGAGGAAGGGATTGGCTAGCAGGCGAGTGAGGTTGAAGGGAATGAGTTGATGGCTGAGAGATGGAACTCCACTATTGAAAGATCAAAGAAGGAGCATTATTTAGTGAAATCAAAGTTGAGTGGATGGCCAATTTTGTGAGTTGGGAAGATGGTGTGGTCAAATGAAAAAGTGAAGGAGTTGGGAGGCTAAGGGGCCAGATTGCGTATCGATAAGGAATTTGAAGTTGTTGAGGATTATGGTAGAGAAATTATGAGGGAAGAAAAGTGTTTGCAGCTGAGAGGAGCTTTTGGGGGGGAAATCTGACATGATGGAGGACAGGAGAATAAAGAGTCTGATGGTGAGATTTTAGTATGGTTAGTAAAACTAAACAAAGATTCTTCACATGTGATTTCATATATGTTGAATAGAGTCTCTCTGCAGATATGTGCAGATGTCTGCTGCTACCAGTGATGACACAATATGGAAGTAGGAGAGTCATGCTGCTTTGTGTGCATTATTCAGGTTTATGTTCAATATTAATGCAGCTCTCTCAGTGAAAGCAATGTCAGCTGTGGTTCATGTCTTCCTGCCCCTCACACTGTTAGGAGTTAGTTCACTAAGTTTTGGAAACATCTTTCCACTGCAATCTATAATTGTGGGTCTTCCATTCTCCCTTTCCCTATAATCTGAGGTTTGTTTTGAAAAGATGAGTGAAGTTTGTGATCATGAATCTGTGAGTCTACTATCCATTGTATGAGAGGAGTTTGGAGCAGGCAGGTATGCTGTGCATGCTGCTGGCCTTACAAGAGCTGTGTGGACGGGCAGCCACATGTTTGTTGGAAAAGCAACTGCTTGTAAAGCGAGCAATTACACTGAATTCTCAGCCCCAGGCTTGTCAACCTTTCTGCCCATCATAGGAGTCTGCTGCATTAAATCATGCATCTGAGAAGTGATTTGAAGTAGTGTGGAGATCCTCATCTCCAGAGGAAAAAGGCTGCAGGAAAAAGGCTGCCATGTAGCTGACCGTAAGAATCTCCCTCTTTGGGACTGTTATCATCCCAGAGGTGATACCTGAAGTGTGAATGTTTCTACCAATGCCAAAGGGCATGTAAGCTTCCCCCAGTCAGCATCTCCGACTCAGGGCTGCCTAGAGGATTCAGGGAGCCTGGGGTCTTCCCGCTGCTGAATTGCTGCCGAAGATCCAGCACTTCGGCGGTGGGTCCCGGGGCGGAAGGACCCCCCGCCGCAAGTCTTCGGGGCACTTCAGTGGTGGGTCCTGAAGCGGAAGGACCCCCGCCGTGGGTCTTCAGGGCACTTTGGTGGCGGGTCCCGGAGTGGAAGGACCCACCGCTGCTGAATTGCCACAGAAGACCTGGAGTGGAAGAAGCTCCGGGGGCCCGGGCCCCGCGAGAGTTTTCCAGGGCCCCAGGAGCAAGTGAAGGACCCCCCGCAAAAAAACTCTCATGGGGGCCTCTGCGGGGCTCGGAGCCTGGGGCAAATTGCCCTACTTGCCTCCCCCTCTGGGCAGCCGTGCTCCGACTCCTGACCTGTGTCAGCTCCCAGGATTTTAGTCCTGGACCTTTGCTGAGCAGAGGTTGTCATTCATGCCAGAGTGTGTTTTGGTTTTGAGACATGTACAAGTGGGCACTAAGATAAAACCTCCTAACTTATCACTACAGCAGTGTTTCCCAAACTTGGGACGCCGCTTGTGTAGGGAAAGCCCCTGGCGGGCCAAGCCAGTTTGTTTACCTGCCGCGTCTGCAGGTCTGGCCGATCGTGGCTCCCAGTGGCCGTGGTTCGCTGCTCCAGGCCAATGAGAGCTGCTGGAAGCGGTGGCCAGTACGTCCCTCGGCCCGCGCTGCTTCCAGCAGCCCCCATTGGCCTGGAGCAGTGAACGGTGGCCAGTGGGAGCCACGATCGGCTGGACCTGAGGACGCAGCAGGTAAACAAACCGGCCCGGCCCACCAGGGGCTTTCCCTACACAAGCGGCATCCCAAGTTTGGGAAACACTGCACTACAGGATTGAACTTTATCATTTCTGAAGCACAAATGTCCTTTGCCCACATCATAAACTGAGAAGATGTCATGTCTGATACAGCATCCTCACACTCTGGAAAGCCTGCTTTTTTGTACAGTGACAGACCCCTGACCAGGGAATCAAATCAGGCAAAGATTTAAAAGAGTCATATAAGAAACCCAATCAAATCACTGCAGAAGATGAAACTCAGGGGGATCAGATACAAAATGCTCTCACTTCTTATTAGGTTAACTTGTCCACACAAAAAATAAATATGGCCTTGCCATGTTTGTGGCAGAGCACAAGTGAAAAACAGATTGAAAAGGTGATTTTTAATTTAGAATGATAAGATTACTGACTCCATTTCTTGAAGTGCTTGCTGTTTTCAGTCTTGGGGCTACTGTTTTTTAATGCATTCCAAATGTAAACCGGAAAAAAGCCATTTCTCATTCCAAGCCCTCGCTTTCTGTCACTCTTTATCTGAAAACATATTGAAAATCTGGATGCATGCACTCATCCTAACTATGGCTCTGATTCAATAAGGTATTTAACTGTGTGCCTAACTTGAAGCACATGACTAGCTCCATTGAGTTTGACACCAAATAGCAGCAATAAATTAAAATTAACTACCCAGGGTAGAACTTATTACATATAGTAGCTGTCTTTCAACTCCCCCCCACCTCCCTCCTCCATGCCACCCTCTTTATCAGCATAGGGGCTTTGCTGCATGAATTGTACAGAAGGGGTTATGGCAGATGTGCAGAAGTTGAGGTTAGCTAACATACTACAGTTTGAAGTACATGATTTTTGTCAATCTACTTTCCACTATTACTTTAAAGGAAAGGGAGTGTATGGGCCATTATATATAGGAATTACTTCTCTCACTACTGAAATGCAGCTCTCTGTGAGAGGGAACAAAGCAGCTGTTTGAAAATACACAACAGCTTAGAACAGGAAACAAAAACCTCTCTCCTCAGACCTAAGAACATCAGTGTCTCTTGCAGCTGTCTAGTGGCCCTTTTAGTTTCTGCAGAAGAAAAGGTTTCATTTTAAACATGTGATATTTCTAGCCCTCCTGATGTGAAGAAATTCTTCAGAATGTGTCCCAATACAGCATTTTCTTTAATTTATAGAAAAAGCCAGTCTGAAACAATATTTCTAAGGTGAGAACTGATCCATTATCTTACCAGAATGTTACCTCTGAAGCCTAATGACACCAAGCTACATATAATTGGGAAAGATTCTGAACTCAGTTACAAAAGTCAAAGAACTGACATCAAAATCAGACATTGTGAAATCTCCCACCTGTGTTATTTTGGCAGATATGTCCAGCTAATGGGCTAATCCAGCATGACTGGGCATCAGTGAAACTGAAGCTAGAAGAGAGCTGTTGGATTAATGGCATACAACCTGCAGCCCAAGACTGCTCCTGACACTATAGAATTCTTGAAGAATAAAGTACAAGTGAGAGCAGGTGGTGAAACAGAGTAGAAATCTTCTGGTTGTGTTAGACTTAGCATATCTACAGAGTTTCAGCAGCAGCCACCCAAGCTCATCCTGCGCCACTCTTTGCAATGATCAGTGAAGACTGCTACAGGAGCAGAGGTCTTTGCTTGCAGCTGTAAGGTTTTTTATGGAGAGCTTCAGCAAATTGACCTTTTCCAACACATTCTCAAGAAATAGGAGTATGATAGCCACCCCTGTATTGAATTGATCAAGGAGCTTTAAGGTTTGCTCAGTAGTTCAGAGACTACAAAAGGGTTCAAGCTGCTTGCGGATACCATTTTCGTCTGAATCTTAAAAAGCTGAGGCCAAAGGTCAGGTAGAACTGTTTGACTTAAAGATTATCTTAACCAAGTTAAGTGAAACAAATGTACTGAATTTTATGAAAGCCTGCTGAATCAGAGACATGCAAATTTACAGAAGGGAGCTGCTGTTTCTGTATGTTTTTGTCAGGATGTATATTTGTGAACAGACTTTTTTATAATGAATCTGAAGAAACCCACCACAACAATTACCTGTGAGATCCCATAATGCTAGCTGATCTAAGAGACATGGCTAGATATCAAGGCAATGATTTCAGAGAAATAGGAAAAGTCTTCTCATTGCTGTAACTACAGGCTTGAAATACCAAACAAAGCAAGGGGTTAGAGATCTTAGGTTCCCATGGTAATTAATACTACTGCTTTGTGCTTATGCATTATAGGCTTGATCCTGTGAGGAAGTGAGCACCTGCAACTCCTTTTATTACATCCTGTTGTATGATCTTTCATATAAATAAGTGCATAACATTTGGAAACATGATATAATACTTGATAGACATCTAGTTTAAAAATACAGTGGGCCATATATAGCTCTGGATTATGTGCACTGCCCATACAGAAAGCATTGTACCTCAAGAGCTTCTTAGGAGGTCTATGCCTCTCACTCTTAAAGGGGTATAAGTTATGCTCCCTTATGTAGCTGACCAGCTCACCTAGCCTATCCAGAAGGTGGGCAAGAATATAGTCCCACCTCCTCTCCACTACAGCCTACCAGAGAGGTTCTCAAAGTGTGGTCTGCGGACTACCAGTGGTCCACAAACTCCATTCAGGTGGTCCACAGATAGTTCTCTCTAAGGTGTGCACCTGGGCAGCTGCACATGAAAGAATGAAGGGACGCCCACCTTATTAGTGGAGATGTGCAGGCGTGGCTCCACTAATTAGGTGCCTGAACCCTGGAGAAGATGTACATGTAAAGTGAGGTGGTGGCCTTGGAGGGGATAGAGGATAGGTGGGAGGGGGCAGTTGGGTGAGAAGACGAGATGGGGGGAATTTGGGACATGCAGGGCTGTGGCGGCCAGAGAAAGAGATGACGTTCCCCACCTCCAGGGCTGCTGCTGCTGGGGAGAGACCCCCATCCTTCCCAGCCTAAGCTCGGGGGCTGCTGTGGCAGGGGAGAGAGGGCACATCCATCACATTAGAAAGATAAGACTACTGATATTAAAATATGAGTTGTGTGCTTTTATTTGTAGAACAAAAAATGTTAATTATTATTAAGGGTTTTTTTATATAGCGCTTTTATCCAAAGCGCTTTACAATAGTTAGCTCAGGGATCGGCAACCTTTGGCACGTGGTTTGCCAGGGTAAGCACTCTTGCTGGCCAGGCCGGTTTGTTTACCTGCTGCGTCCGCAGGTTCGGCCGATCGCGGCTCCCATTGGCTGCGGTTTGCTGCTCCAAGTCAATGGGGGCGGTGGAAACCGGCGGCCAGCACATCCCTCGGACCGTGCTGCTTCCCCCAGCCCCCATTGGCCTGGAGCGGCGAACCGAGGCCAGTGGGAGCCGCGATCGGCCGGACCTGCGGAGGCAGCAGGTAAACAAACTGGCCCGGCCAGACAGGGTGCTTACCCTGGCGAGCCACGTGCCAAAGGTTGCCGATCCCTGAGTTAGCTAATGGTACAAACAACATTTAGAAAGATCATTAAGTGGTCCGCCAAGCCCATCAGCAATTTTCAAGTGGTCTGTGAAAAAAAGTTTGACAACCACTGGCCTACCATATTTGTGGTGGCTAGCACCCCAGGGTGCACTAGCAGAAAACAGTGTCTTCTCCAATAAGCAACAGGGTGTGCAGTTATTTTTGTTAAATATTTGTATTACAATAAGGCCAAGAAGCACCAGTCAAGATCAGGACCATATGTTGAGGCACTGTCCAAGCCCTGAAGTAATTGCTATCTAATTTAAGGTATAATAAAATACCAAAAAAATAGGAGAAAAAAGGAGAAAAGTAACATCAATAATAATTCATGAGTATATAGGCTAGCTACTTAGCGCACAGCTGGATGGTTACAATTTCATATGCCAGTGTTGTGTGTCAGTCAGTGATCACCAACTGGGTCTAATTGTATCTCTCTGAAATTGACAGTTGTCATTTTTCCCTAATGTGTCTGTGGTGGCAATATTTACCTGCAGAGAAAATACAGACCGTAAGATAGCACAGAAAAGTTCATTTTGAGCAAGTGAATTAATGCAAACCAAAATTACAATAGTTTATGCTGTTTTATGAATAAAGATACTTAAGTATATAAATATTAAATAGAAAGATTTTAATAGAAACATGTAAATATTTAATATGCCATTAAGTCTTATTAATTTTATGTTTTTATTTTTCAGATTAAAAATTCACAAACTTTCTCATTTCTTTCATCCTGATAAGGTAATGTATTTATCTTAATTATTTGTTAGATATTGTTAAAAATATTTTGTGAATATTTAATATTTAAAATAAAATAGATATATTTTCCCCCTTTTTTTTATGGCTGTGTAGTGATAATGTTAGTATTTAAGTAGGTATTTTATGTACTAGTTAATGCAATTTTGAAACATAGACCAAATATAGTTAATTACTGATTGTATAGAAACATGGTTGCACACACTTTGGTAACGCTATAGCAGTTTTTATCTGAGGATCTCAAAGCACTTTACAAGCATTAATAACTCATGCTATAAGAACTGTGGGTTAACTCAAAACTGGTTTCATTTTGCAGCTAGCTAAACTGAGTTCTAGGGCAAGATCTTGAAAACTGAGTGAGCAAATGTTTTAAAATGAAGCTTGTAAAGTAGGAACTCTAGAGTGTTTGAATTAGAAGTAGAGTCCTGTGGGGTTCTACAAGTGTAATTTACATTGGAAGCACAGTAGTTTTCACCGTGTGTGTGTGGCTAGCTAGCAAGATTGAAAGGGAAGTTTCAGGAGTTTCATAGAGACAGCAGAATGCATGCAGTACCACACAATTTAAAGAAACAAGGTATATCTGCAAAACCATCTGATGCCACTTTCTTGCCTACAGGTGGCCGGCCATCTAACTGATACCATGTGTTGTGTGCTTTAGTCCAAAGTGTTGTGGCTTTATTCATGCAACTAGCTTTCTGAGTTTAGCCTATTCCCCCACAATCAAATAGACATGGCAGTGTAATGCGGGGCTCTGTAGGGACTGCCTATCTTCTTTCTTCTGCAGTTTGCACATGTGGGTTGCTCCATGGCCATAACCTTGGATGTTATGTTCCAAGTGTTCAGCCCTCGCCCAGGTTGCATGTGCAGTATACAGCACTATATAAATGATGAAACCACACATATGTAGCATTATTCTTTGCTGCATAGATGTGTGTGTTCTTTAATTCAAGACCCAATTGCAATACATATAGCAGGTAGAGATACAAGTACTGTGGGAACTTGAACCCTACAGTGTCCTGATGTGTGTGCATATGTGTGGTTTTTAAACACTAGAATTTCTTGAATGTCCTTCTCTTGACTGCCTTCATGCGCACACGCACTCTCTTCTGGAAGATGCTTACATGCTATAGTTATTGGCATGGTATAGAGAACCTGAAGAAAGTAGGATAGATAGAATGGTGTGCAATTACAGTATCACATTTCCCATTTCATTAAGGTTAATTTTTGCACCAAATAGTCAGGTTATTTTCTTGTAGTAAAAGAAAAATTGTAAAATATTTAAAAATTGTGAAAAACGAGACAGGGAGATGCAACTGAACCCCCCCTCACTCTTTGGAAATAGAAAGATATTACAGCTAAACAAAGGGGGCTTGATATCTATATTTTTTCTTCCCATGGTATGTAGTTAAGCAGCATTTTTTAAAGTTAAATGGAATGCCTTAAATGTTCATCTTGCCACCAACACAAGAGTTTATTAATGTATAAAGGTTACATTAAAAATAAATACAAACTAATGCACAAACTCATTCTGGCAAGAATACATCAACATTGTAATGTCAAATGTTAAGAGGGCACACACAGGAAAGCAACCAAGTGAGTAAACATTGATTGAAAAATTATCCTTATTTGTGAGAAATCCTGTTAATAAAGAAACCTAATGAGTGACACTTGCATCCAAAAATTTTCAAGGCAACTTATTGAGCTAAAGGAGAATTTGCTTTAACTGCCAGTTAAATACTACTGATTTTCTCTTCCAAGCATCCAATCATTGTCCTTGAAATTATAGCATGCAACTCCCATAGCTTTTTCATCCCAATGAACCCTTACTCCTCTGCTATACCATTAGCTGAATTGATTTTACTATTTGTTCTCCAAACTTTCCTCCTAGGATTGATCCAAAGCCCCATGAAGTCCTGAGTGGAAGTTCAGAACCGTTGAGGTGGTTCAAAATTCGCTTTTTTGCTTAAGATTTCTGCATCTCCTCTATCCCTTCTGTTTTTGAATGACTGGTTGTTCAAATAACCACACAGAAAGGTGTTAAAATAAATGCTCATCCATATGTCTCTAGAGGAAAGAGACTCAAGTCTTGTACATGCTCAATGTGCTATTTTCAAGTCTCCAGAACTTTGGTATTTCTAAGTGCTCATGTTACTTCTTTGGTGTTATGTATGAAATGCATACTAATCATGGAGGTGTTTTTTAAACTTATTACTTCCAGAATGCATATGTGCACTATTTAATTTTAATACTAACTTTATGCTTGGATTCTCAATTGAAGAATCCATTCCTGCTCCCTCTGAAGCTGCTGGAAGTAGAATTTGAGTCAGAAAAGTTAAGGATATTATTGCAACAGGGCATGAAGGTGAACAGTGTTTGCCAATAAGATTTCCAAACTATGAATTGCGTATATTCTGTTGGAATGGTTTAAAAGTTTCTCCTTTCATCAAGTGTAAAGTCACTTTTCAGTATTCATTTATGTGTACAGAGTACACCGTTTCCCTCCATTCACATACATATACAGTGCCAGACAAGTAGTTTGATGCCCTTCACAAAAACCAGATTTGATCCACAATGTCTGGAATGTTATTAAAGTAGCCACTTCGAGAATGTTAGTTATGGAAGTGCACATTGGTATGGAAATTAGATTTTAAAGACTCTTTAGAGACCCAAACCTATTTCCATAGGAATTTTGTCATTGACTACAATGGGATAAGGATCAGGCATTATTTATTATAACACTGTTAACTAGAGATGGTCAATTTTTTTTATTAAACAGCTTTTTATTGGAATATGTAATTTCATTGAACCATTTTGTGGGAACATGTCAATTTTTACTGAATTTTCAATGGGAGAATGTTGAAATGAATTGATTGAGCTTTCTTGTTTCTTCAATGTTGTAACATTTCATTTTACTAAAGTAAAAAAAATTATTTTAACTTTCTCATTTCGACTGATTTAATTTAGATTTTACAATATTTTAAATCTTATATGATATTGTATTTAACATTATATTATAATATTTTACATTATCAAAGCAAACATTTTTCTCTTATCAAAATGAAACATTTTGACACTATTAAAACAAAATATTACTAAGTTTCTGAATAAAAATATTTGAGAATTTCCATTTCACAGAAAATTTTGTCATTTCAACTTTATTTTCCAATTCAGAATGGAAACAAATTTCAAAATGTCAGAATTTCCCGTGGAACAGAAATTTTGTTTTACAATCAGCACTACTAAAAACCTGCTTGTGCTTGTTGCTTCATTTTTTTCATTAGTGGATGGGGTGGTCTATCTATCAGCATGCAGTTTGTTTTTCTTTGTAGACAAAATGACTGTTGCTCACAGAATAAAAACATGCCAGATTTCAAGCTTGAAAATGGAACTGACTTTTGATGAGGACAAAAAAGTCCATTAAATCCAACAGGTTTTTCCTTTCTCTTTCTAATTAAAATACATTTAACCAACTTGACAAAAAATACTCTAAGATCAAGATAAAATATGGATTTTGTCAAGCTGAATAGAATATTGTTAAAGTTGCAGCTCTGTAAGGACATTGGTTTTGTATGGAAATTCCATTGTAAGCTGACAATGTCACTGGCATTCTATATCTCACACATGATCAGATTCTGATCTCTGTTAGACTAGTGAAAATTCACAGCAAGCCCCCTACAATCAGTACAATCAGACTCACTAATGTAAATGAGATGAGAATTTGGTCACTATAGATAGCCTATGTATAAATAGAGATTAGAAAGATGATCTGCCAAGTGGTAATCATTGGGCCAAATCCTGAAGTCCTTATTCATATAAAACTCCAGTTGATTGCAATGAATTTTACCAGAATAAAAAGTGAATTAAAACTAAAATAAATATCTTCAGAATCCAGCCTATTGTAAATACATCCTTTTCATGGTTTTTGATGGCAAGTCTGAATTAAGCACTAGGACACATTTCCCTGATCAGATATTAAAAACCACCGTCTGGAAAGTATTTGGGAACCTTACTGAGAAGCATGAATTTGAACATAAGGCAATTTGTCTGCTGCAAAATGAGAAATCATAATGTTCTTGCTACTCAACCAAGCTTATTTCACAGCCTGATTTATTATGGCACAGAGTTGATGACCAGTTTGATGCAGAAAGCAAACATAAAAGGAAAAGAAAACATGAGACAGTGAGCCACTGAAGTGAGTAAATCTTGTGAGAAAGTTTTAGCACAGTAGTTAATTTAAAAAATTTGCCTAAACCTTTGCTATGTTGAACATATTTTATGCTTATTATAGCACCTGTTATCACTCAAATCCAATCTTGGTTTTCTTTTACTTATTGATTCATGCCGGTATTTAAAAAGCAAGATCTGCAGCACAGAAGCCTTGGAAGAGAGGAGAGTACAGAGAGGATGAACCTTTCTCCAAGATGTTCAGAAAATGTGTAAGATCCCTAACTCAGCTTCTCCTAAAAACAAAGATCTCCAAACAGATGGTTGAAGAAGTGGTAGCTGACAAGACTGTTGGGCAATCAACAATAGAAACTAATTACCATATAATCTTACTAATGGTACCTAAACAGATACTTTTTGACACAACATAAGTTCTTTGACTGGCTAAGTATCTTCTCTTCAGTGAGCAAAATTAAAAGGCATAATTAGTAAAATACTTCAAGAAGAAAACATCAAATCATTTCAAAAGAGGCTGTTTTAAGAATAGTTATCTGACAACTTCCATAGTTAACTTTGTTGGCAAAAGGAAAAGTAGCATTTCAAAAAGTTCTCCCGGTTGACAAAGTATCAAGTGGCCATAGAAACTAGGGACTAAATCACACCTACCGTAAAAAATCTGCAAGAGGGATTGAGTAAAGTAACTTTTCTACTGAATTCTCCCATCAGAAGGGAGGTTGACATCCCTTCCTACTGGCCGCAGGGCATGAGCCTCCAATTTCAGCTTGGTCAGGGCAGGCTTTGCCTTTTCAGACTGGAAATAAAACGTGCATTATTAACAATGAGGATAATCAACAACTGGAACAATTTATCATGGGTTGTGGCGGATTCTCCATAACTGAAAATTTGAAAATCAAGAATGTATGTTTTTCTAAAAGATATGCTCAAGATCAAACAGGAATTATTTTGGGGAAATTCTATGGTCTGTGATACACAGGAGGTCAGACTAAATGATCACAGTGGTCCCTTCTGGCCTTGGAATCTATGAACTTCACAGATGTTCCAAATTCTACAATATTTTCACATATATCTTTGAACATTCTCTTGAGCTAGGACTATACTAAAATGGCATAGCTTCCCAGGGGCTTCTTGGTCAAAACCCCTTTCCCACAGGTGGGGATTTTGCAGCATGGAGGAGTTTTTTACAGTCATGGGGTGGGTGGCAGGGCTAATGAGGAAATTCTCCTGGATTTTCCAGGAAATGTTACTGGGGAGAATGGCTCTTCTCCAACTTCTCCTCACTCCTTGACCAACCATAAGCCTGAAAACACATCATACGGAGTCAGAGGGGAGTCACAGTTGCTCCCTCTGCTATAATTTTGGCCAATATAGTGGATTTTCCACACTCATTTCATCCACAGCAAAAAAGAGAGAGGATGACATAGACCTCAAAGTCATTTGACAAGAGATGTGACTTTTAAGTTGGTTTTCTGGGAAGTGCTAGTAATTTTGCTGCCTTAAAAAAGTCCTAAATTAAAATATGATTACAGAAAAAAATCAGATTTAATTAGATTATTAAACTGCAACTTGAGATTTGTAATCTTTTATATTTGTAAGGCAAATGTATTACCTACTTTATCAATGTTCGTACTACAATATAAATTGTAGCCCATAAAAATAGTTTGTATAGATGTGAGAGAAATACTGAATTGAGTTTTTGCTTTATTAGATGTTACAAATACTATGAGTGATTGATTTTTTTTAAATCAGTTTTTGTATTTCGACAAGTCAGAGAATATGAACAAAACTTTTCAATTTAGTTACTGTGGTGTCACTCACATAATCGATAAAATATTGTGTTTTACTTAGATCTTTATTATGGACTACATCTCTTTAGTTAGTTTTTGTTTTATGGAAGAGAAAAAAAGAAAAAGGAGATGGTTCATTTTCTTCTGTTTCAATGGGTGCAGTAGAACCTGCTATAGAATGTTAATAATGGCACAAGAATCTCATTTGCTAGAAAAATCTTTGTTTCTTGCTGAGATTTTTAGAAGGCTGCCAGAGACCCATTATGTTCTAGTGACTGGAGGAACATTTTACTTGATTACAGTAGTTTAAAGCAATGAAGTAGATGGTATTTTGTGTTTATTTCACCCTTTGCACCTGAACAAAAGAATCTGGCTGTACTAGGGTAGCAAGAACACTACTTAGACTTGCAGAAGCAGCATGCAGTTATTGAATAGTCCTGGTGTAAAGGGTAATGGTATCAAGAGGCACTTTACTTTCTGTTGCTAACAGATTCACCTGCAGTACTGCAAATCAACATTTTCATGTGTAGCACAGCAAGTCACAATATGAAACTGGCATGGTGAGAAATGTATTGCCGAAGCAGCTCCCAGGAATGAGAAAAAAGATAATGGGGGAAATTTCACTATTTACATTTTTTAAAATTTGCAACTTTCATGATGTAAATTAAAAGTACTACACAAAGGACCTGATCCTGAGAGCTGCTGAACCCCCAAAACTCGCATTAAACTCCATGGTCTGGATCAGGCTGCCCGTACATTTTATGGTTCCTTAGTTAATTGTCAATCAGCCTACGTGTGGGCAATAATCATAACTGATTCCATGTTTATCTGCACTGAAGAATCCTAGGAATTATATACAGTATGGGTGGAGTGATCAAAACCCATCTGATCTGACTGAAGTCAGTTAACAGAGTTAGGCCAAGGATGAGTGCTTTTGAAAATCCCATCTTACCTCTCCCCATTGCCAACTACTGCAATGCTAGAGAATAATGCTGAATACCTGGCTTGTTTAATTTTAACTGGGATGGGGAATGAAGGAGGACAGACTCTCAAATGGTTGGTCCCTGTAATCCTTTCAGTTTATGATGAAAAGTAATCAACTGACAAGGCAAAAGTTTGTCAGCCCTGATACTTATCCTTTTCTCCATTTTCTGAATGTCCTGCTTTTTAAAAATCCATTTTTTCCTTTGTTGCAGCTTGAAGATTGCTGAAATAATAATAATTTGCACCTAACTGCATCCTCTTCAATAAA
Organism: Trachemys scripta elegans; assembly: GCF_013100865.1. Lineage (NCBI taxonomy): Eukaryota > Metazoa > Chordata > Testudines > Emydidae > Trachemys > Trachemys scripta. Next base: position 36,841,842 of record NC_048306.1, read on the forward strand.
TGCTTTGTGAAGGAATAGCCATTATCAAGTTTGATAGAATGACATGGTTTTACTGGGCAATTTTGTTTTATTTGCTTCCAGAATATCTGGTGGTTTAATTATTACAGGTGTGATCAACTGCTTTTTATATTTACACCCATTCTAGAATAAGTCTGTATGATCTGTCAGTTTGGCATAACCTCTAGTGCACTTGACAGGGGCTAATAAGATGTCATTAAGTGGGTGGTTCACAGTGAGGCTTGCAGATTTGTATATCTCAGGCCAGAATTTGTCTGGCTTTTCTATTGACAAGCAGATCCCTCACTCATGCTTTAAAACTGACAGATTTTTGGAAGGAAGAAATATAGAGCAGAGTTTGGAATTTAAGCCTTTACTACCCTCTGTAGTTTAAAATATTCACTATCAATAATAAGTGAAGATCTAAGAAAAAACATATATAATTTGACATGTGAAGTGGAAAACACAGCTTTGGGAAATTTATGACCCTGCCGGTGCTTATGCTTATGCTGTGCGTCAAATAAGTTAAAACTGAATCAATATTTATGGAATGCTATGTATTTGCTAGGGGAAAAAAATCATACCAGTAAGCTGATAAGTATCAGTGGAAGAGTTAAACATTCAGCTTCATTTTAGTTGAAATAAGCTAGTTTACTTCCATAAATGAGAATTGGAAACATTTTCCATGCAGGCTATTAACAATGTACACTTAGTGCTTGTGCACTCTGACACCAACAAAAAGACATGTTTGTTTGAAGTATAGGAACTAGCTGATAGCTCATAAAATACATAAGTTCTTTAGTTGTTTCTTGAGTTTTATAGGTCCGTGACCTATTGCCCTCTCATGTGTCACTGGACACTAACACAAAACACCTGATGTTCCTAGGGAAAGCTAAGACGTTTCTTTATAAAGCAAGGGAAAGTTTTTATTTTTATAGTAAATGACTGATATAGATATATTCTTTTCCATATAATCAATGTTGTTGCCATGAAGTGACAACTGATCACTGAACATCTCACAGCACACTGCATTTTGAGTCCTTTAGACCAGAAAGCTGTTGGGTGCTGTGTCAAGTCAGGGATTGGTTTATCTATAAGGAGTATACAATTTTTAAAATATTAGACAGATTTCACAGAGGTTGATGTTGTTTTTTTAAAGAAAGTCAGAATATATCAGTGGCTAAATATCAGCCATTCAGTGGATAGGCTGACACAGATTCTATTTGGTGTAATAGCAAAGGAATTATCTTTGGCTCAATTTTCTTTGTTCCTAAGATTTGATGATGGAGAAGACACTGTAAAGACGAATGCCTGGAAATATAAGTAGTCTGATAAGGAATGCAAGATGCTGGATTTTTAGCTGCAGTGAAGAATACACATGATGGAACAACTCAGAGTGAAGCTAGATAATCTGATTGGTTAGGTTTATCAGAGAGCAGACAAATGTGTAGCAAACATGCCGGTGTCCAGAGCTTAATCACTTGAGATGCTTTCCCCCTCTTCCAATCACTTATGTGTATTCTCATATAGTGAATTCTAATCACTACATCTGCTCCATTCCTGAATCCCATCTTTATTACTGATAAAGTAAAATCAACCTCTTTATACTAAGACAGCCCTAAGGAGGGCCATTAGTACAGAGGATAAGCTGTTTTGGATCTATGCGTAAAAAAGATGGGTTTAAAGATGCAATACAAATCACCACCTCACCAAAGTTACAAGCTAGACACTTGATCATTCATATGACTAGCTTTGATTTCTTTATTATTATTATTTTCAACAGTGTATTAGACCCCCTCATGACTAGATGAAATAGCAAGTAAGTTCAGGGTTCTGCCACCGACATATTGGATAATTAATGGAGACTCAAAGGCACCAGTGAAGTTTACAAGGCTATTTATGAGGCCTCAGAAATTAGCTACAAGAAAAACCTTCCCAGCTACTGAGGGAAAGATGGAACTCATGTCAAGAGTCCTACACAAGTAAGTACAAAATGGCAAGTTTCTGTTAAAAATACCACTGAAAACTAGTCCTCAATATTTCAGCAGAAGCAACCGATTTACAGCTAAGTTGAAATGCAGTATCTATTTTAAATGCCTCTTTTTAATTGCTTGTAACAAATTCCTTTTTAGTTGAAGCTGTGTATGCTAGGTCTCAGTCCATGGGTGGAAAATTTTGCAAAGTTTCAGAAAAATCTCTCCAGCCATTTTTGTGTTCTCTATGTGTATACTAAATATACTTGCATCTTTGATCAAGATATAATCTCATATGCAGTGGTGTTCATACAAGACTTCGAGGCTTACAATGGTGACATGATCAAGGGCACGTAAGTGGAACAAGGGAGTGACATTTACATTTGGAGCTAGTAAAATAATTTAAGTTGAACAGTTTTCCATTGGAAAATGCTGAGTAGACAGAATTGAATGGATGCAATGGGAATATATGGATTCCATCAACTCTTTCAGCATAATCGTAGAAGCCTGGCCTGTCTGCCTAGTTTCCTGCCAGCTCATCTGCCAGGCTGCCCACCTGCAGATGGAGAGGCAGGCAGGTAGCCTAGCTGGCCTACTGCCCTCTCCTCTCGCCTGACTGGTTTGCTGCTTGCCAGCTCCCTTGCTGGCTTGTTGGGTCACTGGCTGCATAGCAAGACAGCTAGCTTGCCATTGGACAGCTTCCTGGCTGCCTGAACAACTTGCTGGCTGGCAGGCAGGTTACCGTACTGCCTGGTCAACTGGCTGCCTAGCTGCCCAGCTATCTTGCTGCTGACCAGCTTCCCAATTGTCCAGCTAGCTGATGGTCCAGCAGCCTGCCCAGCTGTCTGGCCAGAGGGCATCAAAATGGATTGTTTTATTTCACTGAAAATTCTGCAGTGATGCAGATTCTTTATGATGCAACAACCTAAAATTTCCCTTGAAAAGGAAGTTCCCTTTTCTGGCCAGCTCTATGTTAAACACTTTAGAACTGCTTTTGTCTTACATTTGTTTATTTTCATACTGTCCATGTTACCTGCATATTTGCATCTTACTGTCTTCACAACTCTCTAGCAACGGGAGGAGCAGTGCAACCTGGGTAGGCAACTTTGAATAGCAGTCCATTCCCTACTGCTGGGAAGCACTCACTTTGCCTATGCACAGACTTCCCAGATCATCTGTCCCAAGTGTTCTCCTGCTCCCATTGCCTTTTGCAATATAGCAGGAGCTCACACAGCAACAGTGACCTGGCCACAGCTGGACCAATCATAAAATAATCACTGTCAATTTGTGCATTTTTAACATTGTTGGAAACAGCAAAACTCAGAATATGTTAAATTCTGCCACCTATTAAATGATGGAAGCTGCTGGTGTAGTCCACAACCTTGTTGGCCTTTGATCATATCCTATTATCCTTGTAATTAAATTCAAAATATTCAGGGTTACGGTTTTCAGAGGAAGGAACCCCCCACCCGCACCAATACAGGTGTCCTGACCATTCTCTCCTCCTCAACCGTCAGGCCACAATTCCCACCTCCTGCCTAGTAAACACTCTCAAATAATGAGAAATTTGCCAGTTCTCATCTGGACTAAAATTCCCCAAAACTGGCCAGTGTAATAGGGGCTATTTAGAAAATAGTTGCTGTAGTAACCACTGCTACCACAAACTTAAAGGACAAGCTTGGAGGCAGACACTGAACCACTATAGCATCCTAGTCCTGCAGACAAATAAGGTTCCTCTGTGAGTTGTTCTTAATTTTGGTGCAAAACATGGCTAAGTAGTAAGAACATTTACAGCTCTAGAATGCACCTTTCACAGAAGGCAATTTAATGGACAAGCTGGGTGAGCTTTTCCTATTTGTGTTAATGACTATAATGTCTTTTCCTTTTATGTGACTTGCAGTACAAACACACAGGGCTCAGTCCTACTTACTGCAGGCAGCTGGTGCAGTGGGAAGTACTGACATGTTGCTAGTCAAACATCCAGTACCAGAGGCATCCTGCTATTGCAAGGCAGTGCTGCTTGTAGTGGGACACTACTAGAATACACTGCTAAGTGTCATTTACTGATCCTCTGGCTAGGAGCAGTTTACATGTTGGTTCTGTTGCCTTCTAGCACATACTTGTAAAGGTAGCAGACACACTGGCTATCCTGAGACCTAGTCTCCTATTCTTGCATACTATCCATCTGCATCCTGGTCTGTTATATTGTATAAATACCTGTATACCTTTCCTCTATGCCATTTTACCTTCTTGTGGGCAGGCTTCTTTTTTTGTCTCCACATGTGCACATATCTCCAAGTTCTATCTTCCAACTTGTGACTTACTGTGCTAAGGAACAACAGTAATTGTGCAATAGAAAGAACTACCACAACTCCTGAACTTCCACCACTGAACAATGGTGCATTTGGTACTGTAGATAATAGGTTTTGTTCTGAAATAAAGACCTAAAGATCATAAACTGAAGCTCTAGCGGTTCTGTACTCTGGCAAGGAGAGGGAAGGATCAATTTAAATCTCACTTTTCCCAAATAGATGTATTCAAACTAATTTCTCTTCTTAAAGTTTCCACATTAACTTGTATGTTGCCCATTTGTGGGTTCCTTGGAAGTGGTTCAACACTTTGCTGTAGATTTGCTGTATGTAGATTCAGCTGAGTATGGCCATCTCCAAACTTTTTTAATGGCAATTCTGAAGAACTTTATATTTTTCCAAGCAAGAAGAGGTGAAGAATAATGATCTCACCAACATGACATTGCTTGCAAAGTTCAGCTGGTGGAAAAGGAACACTGTGGAGATTGATAGGTATAAAATGTTGACACCTTCCAAGTCAACATAATGCTTACAATGTAAAATTTTCTCTCTGTGTGCCCACAGGATATAGAGAGATGCTTGTTAAATTTCATTTTCAGTCATGAACTATTTGATTCCAGCTTCCAAGTGGTTATTTTTAGTTTAAAATAAATTAACCAAAATATGTTTTTGAACTGTGAAAACACCTTGACAGTGCATCTGCCTTAAACTTTTCTGATAGCCTGATTTTACAGTGGCCAAGTAGACTGTTATTTTGAATGTTGCAAGCTTCATTTTCACATCTTGCTGATAGTGCCACAAGCAGATTAACTGAAACTAGTGTAGGAAGGATTATTTTGCATTTCCTTGCACCAGTCTCTCCTTGTATTGTTGGCAGGGTTGTGGGGAAGGGGAGAATTTCACTCTGTGGGAGGCAGTCAGTGTGGTTACCTCTCTTCTCTCAGAGTTTTCAATTCCCATCATCATGGATGCTGCAGCTTGCTAAAGTGATGTGTTGAATCAACACATCCCTTTAACTGCCTTAGTCATGCCCCCTTTTGGCACCAATCAGTTTTTGAGCTGTGATGATCCCCTGGAATTTACTCTTGGCAGCCTTTGTGCTATGGGCCTCTATGGCTTTATACCAAGTGTCTCTGAACATTGAAGCCCATGTGGACCCAGAACTGGATTTCACCTACAGTTTTTCCTGGGAACCCTGACTGACTACTTTCCAAAATATTTACTGCAGGCAATACTGCAGTGAGACACACAAAGCAGGATTTGATGAACTCTGAATTTCTATAAGGCAGGTGCACTTAAATTAGTCAAGCTTCTCTGGGTTTATTCATAATAAAAAACCTGATTTGTGAAGTTTTAGTAGCAGGGTGTGCAGAGGAACAGCTTGTTGTAATTCACTACATGTTTTTGGTGGATTCCATTAGAAAGAGGCGAAGGAATGATAAAAATGTAACTCTCACATTTCCTTTAAGAATTTGACATTGATTCAAATCCAGACTCTATCCCACCCCCCCACAATGTTTATAATGGGATTAGCCATGGGGTAATATCGATTGTTAATGGGTGCCAGCCCAGAAGCCTAGGAAGGGGGTGGGCTTCAGGGTCCCAGCTCCAGCCTGAGCTGCAACTTCAAAATACAGTAGCACCTCAGAGTTACAAACATCAGAGTTATGAACTTACCAGTCAGCTACACACCTCATTTGGAACCGGAAGTACGCAATCAGGCAGCAGCAGAGAAAAAACAAAAACAAAAAACAAATACAGTACAGTATTGTGTCAAATGTAAACTACTAAATAAAAAGGAAAAGTTTTTAAAAAGATTTGATAAGGTAAGGAAACTTTCTGTGCTTGTTTCATTTAAATTAAGATTGTTAAAAGCAGCATTTTTCTTCTGCATAGTAAAGTTTCAAAGCTGTATTAAGTCAATGTTCAGTTGTAAACTTTTGAAAGAACAACCATAATGTTTTGTTCAGAGTTACAAACATTTCAGAGTTATGAACAACCTCCATTCCCGAGGTGTTTGTAACTCTGTGGTTCTACTGTACTAGTACCTGCTATTTCATCAAGAAGCTTTAAAGCTCAGTGCCTTGGCCATAACAATGGGACATTTATGTGGGGAAATCCATTGAAGTCAATGGAATTTCTTTGTCTTTACATCAAGATAATTTCTTCCAGGACAGGGAGTATGTCTTCCTGTATGTTTGTGTGGACAGTACCTATCACACTGTAGTTGCTTCTGGCATACAAATGTAACTGAGCAGAATTTAGCCCATAGTTCTTACAGAATATTCCTTATGCTAATTGGATGCACATATTAACAAGTGGGTACATTGCTCATACACTTTGCTCAGCAAGTGAATAGATCAAACTTTTTTGTGGCCTCCACCATGTTCTATTACTCTTCTACTATTACTGGAGCACTTAGGAGATCCAGTCATGGATCAGAATCCAATTGTGCTAGGCGCTATACAAATATAGAACAAAAAGACAATCCTGGCCCCAAAGAGCTTACAATCTACGCATAAGAAAAAGAAAGCAGATGGATTCAGACAGACCAATGGGAGAGGGCAATATTGCTCAGTGTAATGGGCAGTGGTCTCAGCACACCAGACACCTGTCAAAGTTTGTAGGCATCACAGCAAAGGAGAGCTTTACTGAGTGATGTAAAGGAGGATAAGTTAGTTTTGCAGATGTATACAGAGAGCTCCTCCAAAACCTGTTCTCTTGCTCTATGTATCTCACCAAGCAGTAAAATATTTAGGGGAATGGGAGTGCTTGCTCACCTTGGTTTATCTCTATGACACAGAAAACTCTTGGTGCCAGCTGAACTGGTAGAGGGCACAAGGGGTGCATAGAGTTTTAGAGGGATCTCCTGAGTCAGACGTATACATATTAAATTCATCAAAAGGTGGCATGTGAGGTCTCCAGAAAGGGCCAGTAGCCCACTGGTCATCATAATCACTGCAAAATGTATGGATGGATAATATTGAAGGAATTACATATCTTCACTGAACATTATGTTCTTAAGGTATGTGAATTAAGACAGGTCACCAGAAGGTGATAAACATGGTCCTGTCAGGCAGTAGGGAGGAGATGATTATCTCGCTTTGGCTCGTCTTATGTGTTTTGTGTACTGTACTCCTTCACAGTGGCGGCCTACCAACAGTCTGAGCCAAATGCTAATCAAGAGATTGTAAAATCAACACGAAAGAGGCATCCAGGAAAAAATAACAAGTGGGATGTTTGTGTGTGTGTGTGACTGACCTGTTTATGAATGAAAGCTATGGTTTTGGGGGACATAACTGGGGTACCGGGAGATGCCCGGAATCTTTCACCAAGGAGGTTGTCACATGAATTGAAGATCACAGCAAAGCCTGGCTGAAAAACACTGAAAGGACTGTGGGGTATGCTTTGCTATACAAGAGATGAAAGTAGTTAAATAAGTCTAGGTTCTAGAATGCGAGTTATGATTTTATTTTATATATAACCGTTTGTTTCCAATATTTCTACTTGCTATCATTTGAATCGCTACTCTTTCCTAAATAAACTTTTCTTGTTTTCACTATAAACATATCTAAGTGCTGTGTCTTAAGAGTAGCTGTGATCTAAGATCTTGCATCTGAAGAAGTGTGAGGTTCTTACCCACGAAAGCTTATGCTCCCAATACTTCTGTTAGTCTTAAAGGTGCCACAGGACCCTCTGTTGCTTTTTACAGATTCAGACTAACATGGCTACACCTCTGATACTTGTGATCTAAGATGTAACTGGTAAGCTGGGGCGGGGTGCTGTTGCTTTGGGAACTTCGAATCTGTGAATTCTGTGACTGTCCAGTGGACCAGGAACTGACACATGGCAGGCACAGATAAGGCTTCCCTATGCTAAGGACAGGTGGTAACATGGTGCCTTACAACCCTGGATGCCCTTGGAAAGTGTCACAATCCCTGGACACCATTGTCATGGCACTAAAGTTTTTTTAGCTTCCTGCTGTGAGATTTCCCATTCTGTGTTTGACACCTGAGGCTGTTTCTATGCCTGCCTGCAGCCATGCAGGTGTGTGAACTACTGGGAATCCTGACAGTGGTTTTCCCCTTGTTCCTATACAAAAGCGACCTGGATCTGTGCAGACTGCTGCTGCAGAGGCCGAATGATGGAAAGCCCTGTAGGTCCTAACAAACTGTGACGTTAGGGTTCCTAGTTTGAGATGAGAGGTCCCCACCAGGAGGCATAATTATGAGCATGCTTGCTTCTCACTCCTCACTCCTCCTCCTCCATATGTAAGGAGCAAATAACTCTGCTTGACTTCCACGGTTTTAGGCAGCAAGAACAGTGGAGCTGTCCACTGGCTCATATTTAGACATATAGCCTGCTGAGATCTGCCTCCCTGGTGTGGTATGACATTTGGATCAGTCTGGAGACGTATCACTGTCCTCACCTGGATTTACCAGTAGCCTGGATTCTACTGCTCCCCCTGCTGGAATATCCAACAGTGCGTGGCCACTGCAGTCTGAAGCCTTGATGCAATGTGCTGCTGTTCACTAATATGTCTATGCTTGTGTCAGCTTCTGCTCTCCATAGTCCAGTCCAGCATTACCTCATAGGTGAGAGGAGGACAATCCACTTGGGCCACAGGGACCCAGGGTATGTTTAAATTATCCTTGCTTGACTGGACATATGGATTTACTCTAAGAACTTCCCTGACTTATTTCCATTTGTACCCTCTTGAGCATGGACCCAAGAAAATCAAATAGGAAACAATTTTGCAACTTTTGTTACAAATCCTGTTTGATGGAAAGGGGCTAGTTTCCTCTATTAGGCATAAAAGCACATAGTTGTTCATTAAAACAGCGCACTTTTGAGGGAAAACTTCATGCATTTTGTACATTTTTGACAAATTTAGAACAAATTTTTATTTGAAAATGAAAAGCAGACACATTTCTAGTGTTTTCGGTTCTGTTTAAAAAATCTCACACAACACGTGGGCATGAGAGCACTTTCTAACAATACATCTGTTGCTGTTTCCTTTGAGAGTAAGTTGTGCTGTTCTGTATTCAAGCATTTGCCAAAATCACTTATCCTGCAAGCTAATTGCTAACAGAAGTTATTATGCTTGATGAATGACTAAAGAATGAGTGAGAAAATAAGTTGCCCCTCAAGGTCTTGTAGACTGAGTGTTCCTGGTTATTGCAGAGGGAAAAATCCAGCTGTGGATGTCTCATCCTGCATGCAATACTCCCACCAAGGGCAGTGGAATTACTTGGGTGAGTCAGGATGAATGACCTAATCCAGCTCTCACTGAAGTTAATGGAAAGATCCCTGTAGACTTCAATGAAAGATCAGGCCTCTGTCACATAAGGGTTGCAGGATTAACCCCTTGGTTGTTATTGTCATGCCACTTTTTCCTCTTCCTCCATGCCCCATTTTTAAGAAGTCCCCTTGTCCTTAGAACAAGGTAAAAACCAAATACAAACTGAAGAAAAACAACGAAGAGTCCGATGGCACCTTAAAGACTAACAAATTTATGCCTGTATATCTGTAATTTTCACTCCATTCATCTGAAGAAGTGAAGTTTTTTTACCCATGAAAGCTTATGCTCAAACAAATTTGTTAGTCTTTAAGGTGCCACAAGACTCCTCATTGTTTTTGTGGATACAGATTAACACAGCTACCCCTCTAAAACTGAAGAAAGTACAACAAAGCCAAAATACCATTACCCAGCTCTTATAATATTTTCCTATATTGCTTCTGCAGTAGCATGTTATTTTCAGTGCCTCTTTTATCAATATTTCTCCTCCAATATTTTACCAGCTGTTTTCAGTATCCTGTAACTCATCCTCCTTTCTATCTGTATCCTGATTTCTCTCAACATTTCATTGCCCATCTTCCTGTGGCCCCAGTGCAATAATCGGGTTTGTGATGCTGGTAAGCCAAGTGCCAGCTCTGATTAAGGCCACAGGCAGCAGCTAAGAACTGACGAACACAGGGCTGGAAGCCAGACCTACTCACTTGTGTTAGAGTAGTTCAAAGTAATGTTAAAATTTATAAGAATGTATTTAGTGTTTAAACTCCATGAAAAATTGGTGGGATGTTGGAGGCATTGTTTTCACTTATCTGTACCCTGTTATAATGTAAAAGCAAACATTTACATTGTATATACCCCTGTTAACTAAGGAACCCGTCAAACAAGAAAGAAGCCTTGTGTAATGCAAATGAAGAATTTTAACAGGAAAGTGCTAATTTCTGCACATGGAAAACTTATGGTTATTGTGTATGAGATCAAAGTTCAAAGAGTCTAAGTGCATTCCTCTCTCCCCATCAAAAAAGAAAAGGTGTGAGGACTGTCTGGTCAGCTTGGTTTCTGTGAGAAAAAGCTAAAAATATGGACACAAGGAAAAATGTTTAATCTGTGGACTGTTTGGAGCCTAGCATGGCAGAATAACCAAAAAAGAAGACGGAGCTCCCAAAATTTACTCTGGGTAGCCCTAAAAGACTTTTTGGAAAACTGGCAGATAATTACACCTCTGCTACATTTTGAAATTATAGACTGTGACTCACCTGTACATATATTTTTACCTGCTTTAACCTCTCAATGGCTCTCATTCCTTTTCCTTCGCTAATAACCTTTAGTTTACTATGGAATTCGCTACCAGCGTTGTCTTTGGTGAGAGATGTAGGTTACAAATCCACCTGGGTGAGTGACTGCTCTCTTGGGACTGGCTGTAACCTGAATATTTTATGATTTTTGGTGTAAGTGGTGACTTATCACATAGTCCAGCTTGCCTGAGTGGCAAGATAGACTGGAGTGTCTAAGGGGAGTGTCTGTGACTCCATTATAAGGTTATTGTAGTACTTTAGGAGTTCACTTTTGTTACTGGATTGGTGAAACCTAATTATAGAACATACCACCAGTTGGAGTGTCTGCTCTGAGATTGGAAGTCTCGGTTCTGAGCCACTCCAGACAGTGACAGGCTTATACATTCTTCAATCCATTTTCAAACACCCCCTGCCATCCTATTTCTATTTTTGATCATACCACTCATCTCCTTCTGTATTTTCATTCTACAATATAACTTCAGTGTCACAGTGTCCTTTCTCTTCCAGCGTCTATACTATCAACCTTCTCCCCACATATTTGCCCCCCTGACTTTTCACCAGTCAGTTCTTTCTCTGCTTCCACAACCCCCCCTTTTGTACTACTAGTATAACAAACATTTTTCAAATCTCTATTTGCATTAAGTCTTGGAATTCAGATTCTACTTCAGATGCTTCAACCTTAGGGGTTTTGATTGGATGTAATGACAATGCATGATGAGCATGGACATGAAAGGTATTACTATTATTACGTCCTTTACAACAACAATAACATACTCCTACACTAGCTAACATCAACACAAGCACTAACATTCCCATAGCAATAATATGATGGAGTTTTTGTACAGTTTTAGTCATAAAGCACAATACATCATACTTAGTACATAAAATAGACACTCTATAAGCTGTATGAAAAGCATACTTTTCAACTTGATATATATATTGAAGCATGTGAATTTGCCCTTGTATTTCAGAGATTCTCTGAACCTCTGGTAACAGTGAAAGCAAATTTTGAAATCGATCAGGTACTAAACTAGTCCAATTAAAGGGTATGTGGAACCTAAGGACTACTTGCAAAATTCTATCTGCAGGCCAGTAAATAATATGATTGCCTGTAAGGTAATGAGATTAAAATGTATGTCTTGCAATGTGGTGGCTTTAACATACACACAGCTATCATTAGCTTGAAATAAGTAAGTGTCCTGTTAGGGTAGTTCCTTGTCCCCTACCCTCCCAGCAAATGTAGTAATGAAGAGTAACAACTGCTCCTGGCTTCAGTTTACGGATACACTGAAGCTGTGGGGGTTCTAACGGCCAAATGTCCATTGACTCCCTAACCCCATCCAAATGTCAGATGTAATCCCAGGAGCACTGACTAAAAATCGATTTGGGCATACCAGGAGGTCTAATTTCCCAGATGTCTCGGTGACTTACCCAATCCCACATGCATCCTCCCCATGGACCTGGCAGGATTCGGTATGTGGGAGTCATACCCTCTCTCCACATCCCTGTGTTACATTGCTGTATGGTCCCTCAATCATAATGTTCTAGCTCCTTTTCTGAAAATTGTCTTTTCCAAGTTCCATAGATTGATACTTTTTGGCCCCCCTTTGCTCTCCACGCTTTCCCCCAATACTGTTTTTCACTAGAGATGATGTTATCCTATTGCTTTCCCCTTTTAGTCTATTTCACATGTTCTCTGGATTCTCATTTTTCAGCTTCAGCTGTCTCCTAATTACATTTTCTAATACTTTCTGCGCTAAGTACTGTACAACACATTATAATTCTACTACACCTTTCCACATTCTTCTCTGTACATCTCCACTTCTCCTCCCCATTGTCAGATCCTCATAGATACCATCTTGATGAATAAATTATCAAGATTGTTCTACAAGAAATCTGCCATGTGGTATCTGACCTCTTTTAAATATGAGAGTTAGTTATGAATCCCATATTAGAACTACCTGAGCTGTTCTTGTGCAGTTGTATGTCAAGCTATTGTAGCAACCAATTCATCTGAATATGCACCATCTTTCTTTTGTTTTCTTTCCCCTTTTTTCTTTATCACTTTTAGGACAAAATAAACTAAGAATAGGAGGTATGCACAAAATAAAAATTGATCCAAACCTTCACTCAAAACTCAAACTGAACCACAGCAAGTCTTGTTTGAGCTATAAAATTAAAAATATATCTATATAGATGTATATCTTTTTTTCTTCTATTCCTCGGCTGTCTTGAGTTTGGTCAAGAATCAGAGTGATCCTTGTATCACTAAGAGGGTTATTCATGTTTGCTGGCACAAGTAGAAGGTAGGGAGTACTGGAAATCTCACAAGATTCTCTTATAAGAAACTTACACCAGTTTTACAAGTTATTACAGATCAAATAAGCATCCACACTTTTTAGTTCTTCTCAAAACTGAACTGCCAGACTTCCTGAGGTGCAACCATCAACAGCTAATCAGAAACCCTAATTCTAATGTAGTGAACATTCAAGGAAAACATTCAGTTTAGTGCCTTTCTTTTTCACTGTTACGGCTCTAGTGTAATCTCAAACTTCTAAAATGTACCTTAACAGTAAGAAGCATTAGCAAGTGACAAAGAGTGAAAGCAGGGTGGGGATGAGAATAGGGGGGAAATAGCCCTTTTCAGCTATCCGGCTTCTCAGGCCTTCAGTACAGCCAAGAACTTATTGCTGAGGCTCTTAAAGGGGGAAAAAAGAAACCATGCAGCAAAAATTTGTGGCATAGCTTTCCCTAACCTTTATAGAGAAAGGACACCTCTTGCTGTTATTTCAGTTGGTATGTGTGAAATCTACCCCTGACAAAGTGAAACCTTGAGAGAGACAAGGTGAGTGAAGTAATTGGACCAACTTTCCGTTGATGAAAGAGACAAGCTTTTGAGCTCCACAGATCTGACCGAAGAAGAGCTTGGTGGTGCTCAAAAGCTGGATTTTTAAAAAAAATAAAAGAACATCTGTAACATTGCTATATCACGTCTGTATGTGTATGGTAATGTAATGAACAAAAAAGGATTTAGTGCATTCAATGATAAAAGCATCTTATCAGTAACTGTTCAATCACTTTCTAATTCACCAGCACCCCATTTATTAAGGAGTATACTGTTCTATAATCACAATTAACGCAGTCCAAGTAAACTTCATAAAAACAATTTTACTTTACTTGTCACAGGGTTGTGTGTAATTTTACATAATTACAAATTATGTACTGCTGATCAAATTTAGAAGGCACCCAGAACAAGGGGATCTGCTGTGTACTTTAAAGCATCTCATTTAAGTCCCCAAAGTCATTTTCTATTTTATTTTTCCCATAACACCATCACATGAGTCCAACCAACCCTGCCATAAGTAATTAACTAGAACAATGCCATCAACTGTAATTTCAAGTGAGGTAAGAAGCAGTGGCCCCTTTAAATTCAAGCTCATAATCTAAAGAGCCATTAAGTAATTTTGCCATAGCACTTTTACTATAGCAGTTTACTCACCAATTACCAGAGCAACACACTTCCTTGCCATGAGAACAGCTTGGAAAAAAACCCCTGCAGAAACATGAAATGTTGGCCTGATTCACATATAAATCTAAAATTCGGATTGATGCAAAGCAGTACTGAGGTGGGATGAGGGGAGTTCTCCTCAATTGTCATAGCCAGAAATTTCTGAGAACTCCAGCTGTAGGCATACTACTCAATTTTCATTTCCAGTTTTAACACTGTACATATCTACCGGTCCCATAATGCACAGTACTATATCTGAAGCTTGATTAGAACACCCTGTGTTCTCTCTCTAGATTAAAATGCCTAATACAAAGATTTCTGTTCATGTCTGTATATCAGACACAGCTCTCCAGTAGATTGATGACCTGAAGAGTGTACCTTTGAGCTTTGGCTACAAACAAGGGTGAACCAATTAGGGCAACCTAAGAGAACACAAGCATTTGACTCTGAAATGATTTAGGCAGTGTGAAATATTTCCAAAATGAACACAAACCTGACCCAGTCTTTGTCTCACCACTCAAATGGGGAGTCGTGGGCTTATGGGCCCTCTCTGCTAGGGTGTTCATGGTGCCTATGTACTATCGTAATAGGCCCATTACAAATTAAATAGATTGCTATATATTATTCCCAGGTTACAGAAGCCTTAAGGTGGAAATGCACAATTACTTTTACCCAAATATCTATAACTGTACCCCTGTCCCAATAGTGACCTCCCTGTATTAGCCTTATTACCAAGGTCATGCAGCTTCAAGTGATCAGTGTTCTCTAGAATTAACATTACCTCTCTCTCTGAATCTTATAACAATTCCACATTATAGTACTATTAAACTAAATTTAATTCATGTCTACATTATGAACGCACAGGACGTCTGCCTGCCTCTTTATGAGCATACACAGATGCAGGGGCGGCTCTAGGCACCAGCTAAACAAGCTGGTGCTTAGGGCGGCAAAATGTATGGGGTGGCAAAATGCTGAGCTACCGGATCCCACCTGGGGGGGAAGTGGCGGCTGCTCGCAGGAGAGCGTCACGAACCAACCGAGGAGCAGCCCGTCCTCTGCAGCCAGGGCAGGGCCGCGCTACCGGCGCCTGCCGGGGGGGGAGGGGGGTGGCCGCTTCCCGTTGCCCACGGGAGAGTGGCGTGAACAAGCCGAGGAGCGGCCTGTCCTCTGCAGCCAGGGCAGGGCCGCGCTACTGGCTCCGCCTGGGGGGTGGGCACTGACAGCGGGAGAGCGGCAGGAGCCTGTAGTGCAGCCCTGTCCCGGCTTCAGAGGACGGGCCGCTCCTCGGCTTGTTCACGCCACTCTCCCGCGTGCAGCGGGAAGCGGCCACACCCCCTCCTCAGGCGGGAGCCGGTAGCACGGCCTCCGGCTGCAGAGGATGGGGGAACATGGCGCCCAGGCGGTCTGCTCCTCCTTGGCTTGTCTCCGCCTCTTCCTCCTTCTTCTCCTCTCTGTGCCGCCTCCTGCCAGGGAAGGGGAGAGGGGAGGGGAGCAGAGCGGCAGCCCGGGCTGAGCCCAGCTCGTACCAGGGCCAAGGTGAAACCCAAGGATGAGCAGGGCTGGGATCCAGCAGCAGCCCCAACCCCTGGCCCTGGGAGCAGCGGTGACCAGAGATGACTCCACTTCAGGCCAGATCTGCAGCAAGGTAAGAGTCGGGCCAGGCGGGAGGGTCCCCAGGACCCCTGAGGAGCTTCTGCCTGCTGGAGCCCCAGAGGCTGCTGCCTCCCTCCCCTACAAATTCTCTGTTTTCATTTTTTTTTAATTTTAAACAGTCAAAACAAAACTGCAAAGTGCAAACGTGTAAAAGCCAAAAAAAAAGCGCAGGGGGGCAGCCAAAAATTTTTTTGCTTGGGGTAGCAAAAAACCTAGAGCCGGCACTGCACGGATGGCAGAAAAGGGTTGTCCATAAATTACATAACACACTTTTTGGTGATTTTCAAGGCCCACCCACTTGTAACACTGTGTAATACTACAACCTACACTCTGTCGTGCAGAAGGCCACCCCCCACAATGCATTACGTAGTTTATCAACAGCCTCAAAGAGATGCATGCACTTTATCTCCTGAATGTTAAGGAAAGCCATTCCCCACTCTTCCCAAAAGGTACAGTACATGTCACCATAGCTAGTCCATCGACAAATGCAAATCTCCAAGTCTGAAACCCTTAAATTATGGGATATATACGGTAAAAGCAAAGTTAGTGTGGTGACTAAGGATCATACTCCATATCGGACAAAGGGATGTACAAAAATGTTTTGTAGTTCAGATTTACTACGTTCTATACACAGATAGAACAAATACATGCTTTTCCCGAATGTAAAATGTTGCCTTCATAGCTATGGAAATTTTAAAGTCCTATGGAAATGTAACTGAACTAATTCAGGGAAAGTACTCAAAAGACCACATCTTACAAAATAAGGAAGGCAGGGTGTAATATGGGAGACTGGCAGTTGTATGGGGGCAATGCTAAGGTTGTTTGCATGACCTTAATCATGTATTTTCACATGGCAAAGTCCATCCTTTCTCTTTGTCTTTTAGAAGGATAGGGTGGGATTTTGACGTTGGTGAGTGGTTGGGGGACTGGGGATGGCAAATTCTTATGTCTTTTTTTCCCCCTGGCCATCGTTAATTAGGGATGTTACATGGCAAAGATGGAGCTGTAATAGTAATTGAAGTTATAAATCATTGTATTTTTAAATATTGCAAAGATGTGTACAGCTACGGATCAGGACTCTTATCTTTTATGGTATAAAGGAAAATGCATAAGTAATATCTAAATAAATAATTTGGAAATGTATATAATTAATTTAGTGGATCCTAAGTGAATTTCCATACTTATAAAACAGAAAAAAAGCACAAGCCCCAAAAAGCACAATTTCCCCAAAATATTACTGCTACATCTACACAACTTTAACTGCAGTTTAATGACTTAGGTTCTAAAAAATGTTCCAGTGGCTATTTCAAGGCACTGAGATCCAGATACTCAAAGGTATTTAGGTACTTAATTGCCACTGAAATCAATGGAAGTTAGGTGTCTAAATGCTTTTTAGGATCTGGGCCTGGGACTTTGAAATGATGGGCTTCAGAAGCTAAATGCATACAAGGAGTCAGGCAGCGCTCTCAAGCTGCGCAGAGAGGGACCCCATTCTTCTTTTCATTTTGGCTCCCACCTCCACATGTGGCTTCTCTCTTCCTATCTCCAGATCAATATTGCTTTGTGAGGCTATGGGGCCTATATTAAAAAAAGAAATTTACACCAGAACACCCAGAATTCTATCTGCTCATGCATGCTTTATGTGCACATTAGCCAGGTGTGCTTTAAGTATAAGAATACAGCTAATTATCTCAATACCTCTCTAAAATTAGTAAGAGACACTACTCACCAACTCCAGCTAGAGTAAAGCGAATTGGGCATATCTAGGCCAAGTCATTTTGAAGACAGAAAAATCTGCAAAAAAATAAAGCCCTATCTTAACTACTTTCATGGCCATACCTCCTATACCTCCTGTCCAATTTTCCCCAGGCTTTGTAGGGAAATGTTATCCTTGTATACCATCTGAAATGTGGAATAGTAGGCAAATTCATTCACTTTTGAGATATTTAGGAGGATGAGTACCTGTGCATGTGTGTCAGACTTATTATGGACAGCATATTTTCATTTTGGGCAATGTGTGCCTTTATATGTGTAAAGACTACATCTGATTATGAAGTGAATAACTTACAGAAATGTTTTGAATTTTTTTCAGGGAAAAAAGAAGTTGTTTTGGAGGTTGGGGGAAAAAAAATCAGAATTCTGCCAAAAGATGTTTGATCCCTTGCTAGATGATGGTTGCTGAGACTTTGTGGGAGAGTTTGGTAGGAAAATGGGGAATCCTGGATGTTACATTTGGCTTCCAGAGGGTCCCTGTCATAACTATAAAGGGAAGGGTAACAGCCCTCCTGTGTACAATACTATAAAATCCCTCCTGACCAGAGACTCCAAAATCCTTTTACCTGTAAAGGGTTAAGAAGCTGAGGTAACCTGGCTGACACCTGACCCAAAGGACCAATAAGGGGACAAGATACTTTCAAATCATGGTGGGTGGAAGGCTTTTGTTTGTACTCTTTGTTTTGGTGGTTGTTCGCTCTTGGGACTAAGAGGGACCAGACATCAATCCATGCTCTCCAAATCTTTCAGAACAAGTCTCTCATATTTCCAACTTGTAAGTAAACAGCCAGACAAGGCATGTTAGTTTTAGCTTTGTTTTCTCAACTTGTAAATGTACCTTTTACTAGGGTGTTTACCTCTGTTTGCTGTAACTTTGAACCTAAGGCTAGAGGGGATTCCTCTGGGCTCTTTAAGTTTGATTACCCTGTAAAGTTAGTTTCCATCCTGATTTTACAGAGATGATTTTTACCTTTTTCTTTAATTAATAGCCTTCTTTTTAAGAACCTGATTGATTTTCCTTGTTTTTAGATCTAAGGGGGTTGGATCTTGATCCACCAGGAGTTGGTGGGAGAAAGGAGGGGGGATGGTTAATTTCTCCTTGTTTTAAGATCCAAGGGGTTTGGATCTGTATTCACCAGGGAATTGGTGAAGAGTCTCTCAAGACTACCCAGGGAAGGGAATTAGCACATCGGGAGTGGTGGCAGCAGACCAGATCTAAGCTGGTAGTTAAGCAGGCCCCCACATCTGGACCCTAAAGTTCAGAGTGGGGAAGGAGCCTTGACAGCGCCAAAAACATGGAATGTATAAATATTTCATTGCATGTCATGTCTGTCATTTTGATTGGTTAATGAAACTCTACAGAGATTCTAAAAAACGGTGTAACTCAACAAATCAAGGTAGAGGACTATTGAGTGACTTGGCCAAAGCTACAATGAGCTAGTGTCTGAGAGAGGATTAGAATGCAAGGATCCTGACCTCCATTCCTCTGCTTTAACCACCAGAGTATACACTCTCTTCCATGATATACAAAGAAGGAAAAAAACACTCAGATGAGAGCTGGATAAGCAATAGGTTTTCTTGAGTGAAGACTCTTACAATATTTAACTCCTTTGCTGCACTGCACCTGCTGTGTTAATGCATTCAACTGCAATCAATGCAATGTTCAGGTTCTGGACATACATGGTGCAGTAAGTTCAGCAATACTGCAGTTTGCAGCAGTTAAGTGGTTAATGTTTGACTGGAGTATGCTCCTTCCCCACATTGTGTCCAACTTTCACATGACATTGTTTTAATTCAAATCCTGTAAGTTTAATTTTTTCCACTTTCCATTGGCTCACATTTTTGTGTTGGTCCCTCACCGTTGCTATTTTAGCACACAGATGCACCATCAATACTTCACATCTTCTACTAAAAGTACTTTCAGAGCAAACTTTCAACCAGTTCTGTCACTGTTTTAACATTAAATAACCCAAACCCAAGGTACTCCCTCCCCTTATGCTGGTCCAAGACAGCTGTGATTGTATGGCTATATCCTTGCCCTCTGACCAGAGATTCTGTTTCTCCATCTGAAGCTGCCTGAGGGCAGGGTTTTTTCAGTTCAGGAACCATCTCTGTGGAACTCCCTTCCTATGGATGTCTGATGAATAAGTCTGCAGCTGTATTCAAAGCTTTCTGCAAGTAAGGCCTTTGAGTTCATATCAGTTCATTTCCGTCCTTCCCCCCTCTTCTGTTCATTAATTGTTTTAGATTATTTTCTTTGCCCATGTTGCTTGAATGACTTATTTTTCTTGTCTGCTGAGTCTAGTATTTTAATTTTGTACAGAAGCTCATTTTTTGGGTGATGGATACTTTAGAAAATAAAACAACAGAGGGAGCTATATCAAGGTAGAGGTTTTTTACTTGGCTTTTGCTGTTACACGATGTACAAAAATGCATAGTTGGAAGTTTTACTTTATACACAAGATTGCTCTGGAGAAACAGAGGTTATAGGCTAAGATGAAGATTTGTTTTGCTTAACATTATTAAATCCTCCTCCTCATCTTTGTGCTACCTATTGCCATTTTATTTTGTGGAAACAGCTTCACACCATAGGTTAACGAAGTTGACAACTAGCAATACTTAAAGAGGGTATTAAGGTAATGCATTTAAAATATCAGAGGTTTACAGACCAAAATTGATCATCCCAAGCCATTTAAGTAAGAGGGATCAATATAATCAGTTCCTCCTCTTTAAGTGAAAATAAATGCTTTAATAGACATAGGCATAGACAATGGCTGTAGATTATAATTAGATTCAGGATTTACTTGCTTTCATATTGCAGAGAGGTCCCTTTAAATACCCTGGTAACCAGCCACAATTATCAATGTTGCTTGATTTTCTAGCATTACAAATATTGAATGGATGCACTAACATTGAAACCCTTGATGAAAATACCAGTTAAGAATCTAGACTAGGGATAAGATTTTCAAAAGTGACTAGTGATTTTGGGCGCCCAAATTCAGGCACCATATAGTCTTTGAAAATCAGGCCTTACTGAGGTGTCTAAAAATGGGCACTCAAAATCACCACTCGCTTTTGAGAATCTTAGCGTAAGTGATTGTTTGATCTTCGTGCATGTTGGTGGGGGACGTATGCAGCACCATAGCCTGTGCTATACCTGTTACATGAATAGTTTTAAAAGGCAGCTGTGGGGTGGATGTAACTAGCAAGCATCTGCAATAATTCAAAAAGGAAAAAGGCAATGTTAGCACTGGGCAAATAGATTTGGATAAATAAAAACAGATCCAAGTGTGATGGGTAAGTTAAACAGAAACTGAACCAAAAGATTTTAGGAAGTTCAATAAAGTTCAGTTAAACTAATAATAATATTTTTCACTTGTCTTTGCTCTTCCACCTGCTGCAATGGTTGGTGGAGGAAGTGCCAAAATACAACAAGGGAGGTTCTACTGGCAGTCATTCCAGCCTGCCCAGAAGCAGGATGTACTGAAAATTTCCCCCAAGAACCATTCTTGCAAAGTAACCACTGTATTTTGGATATATATCTGAGTTTTTAGAATGGCTATGTGATCAAAACCATTTTTTATTTTTAGTTTTATCTATTGCTAGAAAATAATCCAACACTTCCTAATCTCTATAGTTACTTGTGTAAATGAAAAAGAATCTTGACAGCTTAGCACAGGGTTTATAAAGAGCATGTAGAAAGACAATATGCCTCTGAAGAATATGTGACTGAGGAAGAACTCTCTGTAAGCTCTAAAGCTTGTCTCTTTCACCAACAGAAGTTGATCCAATAAAGGATATTACCTCACCCTTCTCATCTCTCTAATATCCTGGGACCAATATGACTACAACAACATTGCAAACAACATGCCTCTGCTCATTTTATATGTGCTAGATATGCAACAGGAGGCCTAGTGGACGGTTAATAAACAGGGTTGTCAGTATGCCATAAGGGATGAATAGAAGTGATGGGCCAAACTGGTTTGATAAAGAAGAGATGTCTCTGAACAAGTCCTGAGGCCTATTGTTAGGCAATATATTCCATCTATCTTGAATTGTTGCTATTTTTTGGAAGAGCCATCCTTATGTGTGATAATTCTAGAGATGATATATTAGACAGGCAGAGTGGTCTAAAGGACACAGAACGGAGACTTAAATGTTCTGGGTTCTGTTCTTGCTTTTTCCTGCACACCTCCTGTGTAACTTTATAGAAGTGCTTAACCCCAGTGTGCTTCAGTTTTCAACTATAAGCATAAAAATACATTCCTATCTCAAAAGGAGGTATGTCAGACTTAATTCATTGATGCCTGTAAAGCATACACTGTACTTCTAGAATGCTCTCCATCTGAGAATTTCAAAGTAGAATCAGGTAAAGTCAATTGGAATATCATACTTGAAACTCAAACAGAGTCTTAGGACATTCACTAACAGCATCAGCTGAGAACCTGGTTGTGGGTGATAATGGCTATTCTTCACTAACAGCATCAGCTGAGAACCTGGTTGTGGGTGATAATGGTTATTCTTCAAGGAGAACACATTACACCTGTGTTTTATTCTCTGCACAGGCTGTTACTTGACTTCCAGGTGAAATTCTTGGTGCTGATATCTACACGGAAAATCCTAAATGAAACAGACCCAGGATAAAAAAGTTGTCTCCACCTCTAGCCCACTGTGCCACCATCTATGCTCATCCAGGACACTGAAACTCCATTGTTTGTGTGAAGTTTGTGGGAGTTGAAGGCAGGGCATTCCCATATCTCTGTAACTTTTTCCCATCATAAGTATGCTTAAAGTAAACTTGGATCTTTCAAAGCATGGCCATCTCTCTGCCTGGCTTTTCCAACTGATTAAAGCTATGAAATCCTTTATCCTTCACTAACTGACTAGATATGTCATGTGTCTAAATGCTGCAAGCAGCAGGGAAGCATTGTGTTTTGTTCCTCTTACTTTTAATGTTAAGTACTCAATCATGTGAAGTATTGTGCCTAGATACCATGAATGATGGGAGCTCTAGAAATGAATATTTAAATAATACTGTAATTATCTGAATAATGTATCACAGATCCTGTATTGATTTAGTTCAGGTTTTAGAGGGGCCTGTGCTTTTGGAGAAGGATAGTAGTTCTGTTTCCCCACTGGCTGTCAAATGGCCAGGATGTTCATTGTACTGATGTATGTGAAAACCAAGGTAGCCAGGGCTTTGTTAAAGTTATTGATATAGCTATAGTTATGCTAACCAGCATATATTAGCCAACACGGTATTTAGCACATATGACAGTTTACACATTTAGCACATTGGTAAATTAACTAATCCTCACTACATTATCCCTATTTGATCTATAAAGTAATTGTGTCTGATTTGGAAGGACTCCAAATGACTTACATTGGAGTTGAATTAGACTCTCAGAGAGGCTGACTATCCTCAAGGGCTCATGAATCAGTGGAGAAGAACCAGGATGAGGACTCAGGAGTTCTTGGCTCCCAATCCTATGCTATTAGCCACTGAGGCACATTCAATAAACATTCAGCACATTTCACACTGCTTACTTGGGAGGACGCCATTAATAGAAAAGGGAAAACGTATAATTTTGGACGAAGTGGGCATTCATCCACGAAAGCTTATGCTTCAATACTTCTGTTAGTCTTAAAGGTGCCACAGGATCCTCTGTTGCTTTTTACAGATTCAGACTAACACGGCTACCCCTCTGATACGTATAATTTGGCTGTATCATAGAATTATAGAACTGGAAGGGACCTTGAGAGGTCATCTAGTCCAGTCCCTTGCACTCAAGGCAGGACTAAGTATTATCTTGACCAGTGTTTCCCAAACTTGTTCCGCTGCTTGAGCAGGGAAAGCCCCTGGAGGGTTGGGCCAGTTTGTTTACCTGCCGCGTCTGCAGGTTCGGCTGATCGCGGCTCCCAGTGGCCGCGGTTCGCTGCTCCAGGCCAATGGGAGCTGCTGGAAGCGGCGCCGGCTGAGGGACGTACTGGCCGCCACTTCCAGCAGCCCCCATTGGCCTGGAGCAGCGAACCACGGCCACTGGGAGCCGCGATCAGCCAAACCTGTAGACGCGGCAGGTAAACAAACTGGCCCAGCCTTCCAGGGGCTTTCCCTGAACAAGTGGCGGACTGGCTTTGAGAACCANAAAGCCCCTGGAGGGTTGGGCCAGTTTGTTTACCTGCCGCGTCTGCAGGTTCGGCTGATCGCGGCTCCCAGTGGCCGCGGTTCGCTGCTCCAGGCCAATGGGAGCTGCAGGAAGCGGCGCCGGCTGAGGGACGTACTGGCCGCCACTTCCAGCAGCCCCCATTGGCCTGGAGCAGCGAACCACAGCCACTGGGAGCCGCGATCGGCCAAACCTGCTGACACGGCAGGTAAACAAACCAGCCCAGCCCGCCTGAGGCTTTCCCTGCACAAGCGGCGGAACAAGTTTGAGAACCACTGGTCTAGATCATCCCTGACAGGTGTTTGTCCAACCTGCTCTTAAAAATCCCCAATGATGGAGATTCCACAACCTCCCTAGGCAATTTATTCCAGTGCTTAACCACTCTGATAGTTAGGAAGTTTTTCCTAATGTCCAACCTAAATTGCCTTTGCTGCAATTTAAGCCCATTGCTTCTTGTCCTATCCCCAGAGGTTAAGAAGAACAATTTTTCCCCCCTCCTCCTTGTAACAACCTTTTATGTACTTGAAAACTGTTATCATGTCTCCTCTCAGTCTTCTCTTCTCCAGACTAAACAAACCCATTTTTTTTTCAATCTTCCCTCATAGATCATGTTTTCTAGACCTTTCATCATTTTTGTTGCTCTTCTTTGGACTTTCTCCAATTTCCTGAAATGTGGTGCCCAGAACTCCAGTTGAGGCCTAATCAGTGCGGAGTAGAGCGGAAGAATTACTTCTTGTGTCTTGCTTACAACACTCCTGCTAATACATTCCAGAATGATGTTTGCTTTTTTTGCAACAGTGTTACACTGTTGACTCTTATTTAGCTTGTGATCCACTATAACCTTGAAATCCCTTTCTGCAGTATTCCTTCCTAGGCAGTCATTTCCCATTTTGTATGTGTGCAACTGATTGTTCCTTCCTAAGTGGAGTACTTTGCATTTGTCCTTATTGAATTTCATTCTATTTACTTCAGACCATTTCTCCAGTTTGTTCAGATCATTTTGAATTTTAATCCTATCCTCCAAAGCACTTGCAACCCCTAACAGCTTGGTATCATCCGCAAACTTTATAAGTATACTCTCTATGCCATTATCTAAGTCATTGATGAAGATATTGAACAGAACTGGACCCAGAACCGATCCCTGAGGGACCCCACTCATTATGCCCTTCCAGCATGACTGTGAACCACTGATGATTACTCTCTGGGGACAATTTTCCAACCAGTTATGCACCCACCTTATAGTAGCTCCATCTGGGTTGTATTTCCCTAGTTTGTTTAAGAGAAGGTCATATGAGACAGTGTCAAAAGCCTTACTAAAGTCAAGATATACCACAACTGCTGCTTCCCCCCTATTCACAAGGCTTGTTATCCTGTCAAAGAAAGCTATCAGGTTGGTTTGACACGATTTGTTCTTGACAAATCCATGCAGAATGTGATTTATCACCTTATTATTTTCTAGGTGTTTGCAAATTGATTGCCTAATTATTTGCTCCATTATCTTTCTGGGTACAGAAGTTAAGCTGACTGGTCTGTAATTCCCCGGGTTGTCCTTATTTCCCTTTTTATAGATGGGCACTATATTTGCCCCTTTCCAGTCTTCTGGAATGTCTTCCATGATTTTTCAAAGATAATTTCTAGTGGCTCAGATATCTCCTCAGTCAGCTCCTTGAGTATTCTAGGATGCATTTTATCAGGCCCTGGTGATTTGAAGACATCTAACTTGTCTAAGTAATTTTTGACTTGTTCTTTCCCTATTTTAGACTCTGATGCTACCTTATTTTCACTGGCATTCACTATGTTAGATGTCCAGTCTCCACCAACCTTCTTGGTGAAAACCGAAACAAAGAAGTCATTAAGAACTTCTGCCATTTCCACATTTTCTGTTATTGTCTTCCCTGTCTCATTGAGTAACGGGACTACTCTGCCCTTGGTCTTCCTCTAGCTTCTAATGTATTTGTAGAATTTTTTTTGTTTCCTTTTATGTCCCTAGCTAGTTTGATCTCATTTTGTGCCTTGTCTTTTCTAATTTTGTCCCTACATACTTGTGTTATTTTTTTATATTCATCCTTTGTAATTTGATCAAGTTTCCACTTTTTGTAGGACTCTTTTTTGATTTTTAGATCATTGAAGATCTCCTGGTTAAGCCAGGGTGGTCTCTTGCCATACTTCTTATCTTTCCTACACAGTGGGATAGTTTGCTCTTGTGCCCTTAATAATGGCTCTTTGAAAAACTGCCAGCTGGTATGCACTGCCATCAAGTTAATCATACTGCTTGCAAAAGGGGCATGAGATGCTTGACATGTATGGAAAAATATCTATGAAGGAAGGTTATATTATTAGCTCTGAGAGGGGAGTGGGGTTCCATGGGTTAGAGCGGGTGTGAGTGTGTGTGTGTGTGTGTGTGGAGGGCTGGAAAACAGGACGTATGGTTCTGGGAGGGCAGTGCTCCTGCAAAACCTGAATATGTTCCCCCAGTGCCTTTTGCTTTTGTCTCCATGCCAAATGGATTACAGGAGAGAGAATTCTTTTCCTCTCTTTTTATTTTATGTCTGGCATTTAGCCAAGATAAGTGTTTTAATCTTTATGTATACTTAAAATGTGGCTTTTCGCCTAGGAATTCCTAACTTATTGGCATTTTGCCTAAGTGCTTTACCATGCACTATCTATAAAACCAGTTACTTTAAAAAGGCATTTCACCATAGTATTGCTTATTACAGAATTCCACCCCGGGCCCCACAACCTGGCCTGGCCATCTGCACGAGTGTAAGTGAAATTAACAAAAACTAGTTTCCCACCACTTAATGACCATTATTCCCCACCAAGCAGTTAGGTAGAGAACCTGTACTGCTTGGTTTAACTGACCTTTTAGCTAGATGGCTCCTGGCTGACTCACCAGTTTATTGATAAATTGTATAATGAATTGCTTGAGAACACATTGGGCTGTTATGAAATATATTCAAGAAGCCAAATAACCAATGTCAGTCAGGTTTATTGCTCTAAGCCAATAATAATATAGTACAGGAAAAAAGTTCTATGCAATAGCAGTCTCCAGGAAGCCATCTTGTGCAGTGATGTTACATTCACTTTATGCAGGTGTGCTCCAAAGTTACACATTTCAGCTGGTATTATTTATATGATGATTTTATAAATTACACATCTCTACACTTCACTAAAATCCAACCCACCAGTTTGTCCCAGTTCCCTAACACATTGTTCCTTTTCTTCTTTATTTTAGTTTTGGATACTAGTATTCCAGGTATTGGTCCATGAAAGTACTTCCCTAGGTTACACAAAGACATAGAACGAAATGTATCTTCATTTTGACAGGTTTCCTATCTGTGTATACAAAATGCTTTCTTCAGCAAATGCAAGGAATTATTGAATACTTAGCATAAATTAACAGGATTATGGTACAGTATAGGCCAGTTTAGGCTCTATCACTGTTACAAAATTTGTTCTTAATTTTGGGGGTGCTTAATGCATACTAATATTTATATAAATATATATGATGTGAATAATACATATATATGCACTACCTAGCATGTATTAGTCAACATAGTATATAGTGCATATGACAGTTTACACATTTAGTGCAATCCTCACTATGTTGTTCCTATTTGATCTATAAAGTAATTGTGTCTGATTTGAAAAGATTCCAAATGACTTATATTGGAGTTGAATTAGAGCCTGAGAGAGGCTGAGTGACAATCTCCAAGGGCACATGAGTCAATGGAGAAGAACCAGGATTAGGACTCAGGAGTTCTTGGCTCCCAGTCCCATGCTATTAGTCACTAGGTCAGGCTCACTGAACACTCATCACATTTCACTCTGCTTACTTGGGAGGATGCCACTAACAGAAGAGGGAAAATGTGTAATTTGGCTGTATGGTGTGTACTGCCATCAAGCCAATCATACTGCTTTTGAACGGGGCATGAGAGTGTCACAAGAATTTACAGTAACTATTAAGTCACTTACTAAAATAACCAATGCAGGTCATTGTGCCCAAATTGATTTTCTCTCTTCTTTCCATTCCCTCCCCTCAGTAGGCAAACAAACATATTCTCTATGAATATACATCACAATAGACTGACAATCACTGAGCAATCCAAACAATTTATCCACAAAATCTATCATTTAGCTTATTACAGTGTAGCCAAGCACCACCACATGCTTTGCTTCAGGGAATGAAATATATAGAAATTTCTGAATAAATGATGTCACCACAAGACAAGGCCAGAATAAAGAGTCAGTGGAGTTCTGAGTAAGACACAAAGTCCATTTTTTCACCCCTCTTCAGGGTGCTGGATCAATTTTTATAATGGGGGTGCTGAACTGTTGAACCAAACTGTAAATAATGAAAACCACTTCAAGTCAGGGGTTGCGGCAGCACCCCCAAAATCCCTGGTTCCAGTGCCTATGCCCCTCTTCCTCTTTTCTTGTCTTCTCCCTGCCTTTCCTGCTTTGCTCTCTACCTTTTATCATTTTTCTGTTCCCTTCACACTTCTCTTCACATTTCTCCAGACTCATGCTTGTAGTTTTTATCCATTCCTCTTAAATATACCAGGGTGTCTTGTTTCCTCCATTTTCTCATTACCTTTTTTCCCCACGGCTTTAGGAGGGTGATTCTAAGCACCTGATGCAGTTTGGTGACCAACCCCCATTGAATTTTGGTGGGAATTGGTCACCTAATTCCCTAAGGGACTTTTGAAAATAGGTATTCACAATATGTGTGGAAGTTACTGGTAAACTATTTTTACCAAAAAGGAACTTTGAAAATGACAGCTCTTCCACAGTCTGAAATGAGAATCTGAAAACAAAAATTACTCTTCCTTTGTGTCTACCTGCTGGTTCAGCCCTCAAGAATTATTATTCTGCAACTGTTTAGTATCAATTTCCAGATACATTTTAAAATTTGAATGAATAGAAGGTCCTACTCAAGGAGACAGAAACTGGAACAGCTATTTAAGTCACCTCTCATCAAGTGTGAACTTCCTGAACACAGAATTGAATAATAGAGCTGATCAGAGGATAACAATGCTGTTTCATGGCAACTTTTGAGGTTTCAAAATTTGTTTTTGATCAGTATTGGAACAAAACCAAAACCTGTCAAACATTTTCACAAAAATAGAAGAAAGTGTGTAGAGTAACTCCTCACTTAAAGTCGTCCCAGTTAACGTCATTTTGATGTTAAGTTGCTGATCAATTAGGGAACATGCTGTTTAAAGTTCTGAAATGCTCCCTTCTAAGGTCGTTAGGCAGCTGCCTATTTCTTCCACTGCTTGCAGGAAGAGCAGCCCATTGTAGCTAGCTGGTCGGTGGTTGGAACCAGGGTGGACCAGCAGCCCCCCTATCAGCTTCCCACTCCCCTAAGTTTCCTGTGCAGCAGCTGCCTGCAGTTCACCTGTGTCCCTCCCCACACTGCCCTGTGCTGCTCCTGCCCTCTGCCTTGGAGCTGCTCCCGGAGACTCCTGCTTGCTGTATGGGGGGAGGGGGAAAGAAGGGGGCTAATGTCAGGGTGTCTCCCCCTCCCCCTGCTCCTGCACCCCGCTTACCCCATCTTCCATAGAGCGGGGGAGGGACACACACACGATGGAGGGAGGGAACTTCTAGGCAGTAGTTGCTGTCTCAGGTCTCAGCAAGCTGATTTAATTAACAAGGCAGTGTACTTAAGCCTGGGGTCAGCTACTTAAAGGGGAAATGAACATTTTTTCTCTCACACCCAGGGTGTGTGTCTCTGTCTGCCCTCCCTTCTTTCCTGCTGCCTTGTAGAGTGTTGTGAGAGTTAACCCTTGAAGGCTCAGTCAATTGCTAGTTCATTTAGCAGTAAGGCATTCCCTGGGAAATATCCCACCCTCTGACTCCTCCACCTCAACCAAGCTTCACAATCATCATCACTGTGTACCAGTATTAAATTGTTTGTTTAAAACTTGTGTGTGTGTGTATATATATATATAATATAGTCTTTTGTCTGGTGAAAAAAATTTCCCTGGAACCTAACCCCCTCATTTACATTAATTCTTATGGGGAAATTGGATTCACTTAACATCATTTCGCTTAAAGTTGCATTTTTCAGGAACATAACTACAACATTAAGAGAGGAGTTCCTGTATGTGTCTTTGTGTCTATATCCTGGGTGGTGTGTGCGTGTGTCAGTGTGCTGGCCAGAGATGGGAGAGATCCAAATTCAAGTACCTGCTCTGACTGATTTAGAACAGAGTTTTTTTTATCCCAGATCACTCCAAATCAGGAATTTGTATCTGTATCTCCCACATCCCAGGCCAGTTCCATAACCACTGAACAACAGTCTCTCTTTCTTCCCTTCCCTCCCTAGTTTAATGGAAACTGATTCAGCTTCAGCAAAACAGTATATTTCAGCAAAAGTTCCAACCAGCTCTGCTGAACAACTTTCAAATGATGTATACCACTCTCAGCCCAAAGGGCTTGCCTTTCTAACACAACTCCCACTGATGTCAATGGGAGCTTAAAGATAAGAATATAGAGCAGAATTTAGACATTCACAGAAGTTACTTCACCCATGTCTGAGTCAGAACAGAGCAGCAATGCTACACAACAGCTCAGGAAATGGGGAGGGGAATAATATAGTGTCCAAATTAAACTGCTGGGGGAATTTTAGGTAGGTGAAATGTAATTATTAGATTGGAATTTGTCCAGGTCACCATAGAAGGAGTTGTGAACCTGCCAACCAGTCATGAAACAACCTGCTCGAGTTTTCCCTAAAGTAGTGGGAAAAGGACAGTCTTTCTACCTACACAATGTTGGATAGGCCAACAATTAAATTCCTTCCTTGTGGTCCAACAGTATCAAGGCAAACAGGGAAAGAAAAATTCTGCTTTCAATCTAAAAAATACCAAAGTAGCTTTGCAGAATGTTAAAAAAAATACAGAGAAAAGTGGTATACAGAGTGAATAATATCAGGTTTCACAGTAGCAGTCATTTTAGTCTGTATCCGCAAAAAGAACAGGAGTACTTGTGGCACCTTAGAGACTAACAAATTTATCTGAGCATAAGCTTTCGTGGGCTATAGCCTACTTCTTCGGATGCATAGAGTGGAACATATATTGAGGAGATATATATACACATACAGAGAGCAGGTGGAAAAGGTGGAAGTTGTCTTACCAACTCTGAGAGGCCAATTAAGTAAGAGAAAAAAACTTTTCAGGTGATAATCAAGCTAGCCCAGTACAGACAGTTTGATAAGAAGTGTGAGAATACTTACAAGGGGAGATAGATTCAATGTATACAATCAATTTAGGCTTGAATAGGGACTGGGAATGGCTGAGCCATTACAAACATTGAATCTATCTCCCCTTGTAAGTATTCTCACACTTCTTATCAAACCGTCTGTACTGGGCTCAGGGCTGTAGCAACAAAGAACGTGGCCCCCTCTGAACATATGTCCGGGTGGGGCCCCTTACAATGCAGAAACTGGAATGCGGTATTTATTTTATACAATATACAGGGTTCATATTATGTATACATAGGCCTACAGTGTACATGTATTCTGTATTTACGCAAAGCGCTTCTTTCGAGCCTTGTTCTCCACAAATTGGTTAATCAATGCGTCATAGTCCAGAGATCTGGCAATCTTGTTTTCGATTGAGATAACTGCAAGCGCAGAAAGCCTGTCATCTGTCATGGTTGAGCACAGGATATTCTTGATCAGTTTCATTCTGCTGAAGCTCCTTTCAGCACCAGCGACAGTAACTGGTATGGTCAGAAGAATTCTGATGCAAATGCAAAGATTCAGATATATCTCCTGAAGGCTGTTCTTGTCTATGTACGTTAAAAAATTGTTTGCCGTGACAAGTCCTCTCTCTTTCTCGATGACATAAATAAAACGATTCAATTCCATTATGAGTTTGTTGGCATCAATGTCTCCCATTTTTCTTTCAAAATTTTTGCTGTGATTCTCCAGTTCATTTTCTCTGTGACACTGCTTCAGGCTGTTAGCGTTGTACAGAAATCCAAACAACTTATGCCACTCCATGAGTTGGTCAAATCGCGACGAAACAGAAGATATGGCCTGATCAGTGAGAACAAGAAAGAACTGCGATTTGAATTTTTCTTTGGCAGAAAGACGACCCGAATCATCAGCACATTCGTAATCAAACATTCTCTTCTTACGTCGCACCCTGGTTTCTGGAAACACCTGTTCAATACCCATATGCTCTGCTATTTCACGTGCATTTGTGACCATAGAGATATATCCTGTATTTCGATAGTCTTCCAAAATCTTCTTTGTAGCACCAACTTCTGCCTGCAGTACGTCAATTGACACATCTGGTGATTGAATTAATTTGCTGGTTTTATGGACATGAAATAGTATATCATACCACGTGTACACAGTCAGAACAAAAGGCCACGTAGTAACATGGTCTAAAAGCGCACCGGCTTCTGTTGCTGTATTGCCATCTTTCTTTTCGAGTGCATATTCTCGCAAAGATGGCATTGCACAATTCTTCAAGGTGATAACACAATGGCTTCACAGCATCAATTCTCGACTCCCAACGAGTGTCCGATAACCCTTTAACAGATATTGGCATATGTTCTTGAAGTATATCCCAATGTGAAGGTGAAGAAGAAAAGATAACGTATATTCTGTTAATCAGACCAAAAAAGTCAACGGCATATTTCGATGACTTTGCCGCGTCTGAGATCACAAGATTCCAAGTGTGAGCTCCACATGGTACATACAAGGCACGGTCATTTATTTCTAGCATGAGGGCTTGAACTCCTTTATTCTTTCCTCTCATATTTGCGCCGTTATCATAAGCTTGGCCTCTCATGTCAGCAATGTCTATTCCTAAGTTGTTTGCCTTTTCAAGAAATGCTTCCAATAATCCCTCGCCAGTTGTATCATGAACATTAAGAAAACCAACAAATGCTTCACGAATATTGACACCACCTTCACTGTTGCATTCAACAAATCGTAACACCACAGACATCTGTTCTTCATGTGACACGTCGGGAGTACAGTCCAAAATAACTGAATAATATTTTGCTTTTTTAAGCTGCGCTATGTTGGCCTCTTGAATGTTACTGGCAACAAGTTGAATCAGCTCATTTTGGATCTGTGGACTGAGGTACTGAACATGTGTCTCTGCCTTCTTAATCCTCTGTCAAAGTTCGCTGAGGACAGTATCATACTTTGCAAGCAATTCAAACAGTCCCAAAAAGTTGCCATTCGAAGGATTGCCGAGCTTTTCATTACTTCCTCGAAATGCCAAGTTTCTTTCGGACAAGAAAATAACGACATCAACCATGCGTTTGACAACATTTCTCCAGAAATCTTTCTTTCAGAAAAGCCTGCAATTCGAGGTGGTCAATAGATGTACAGTTTACTATGCCTGACCGAAGGTCAAACCATTTCACCATACAGTCTTGATGACTTTTGCCTGTTTCATGCTGCTGAAGTCTTTTTGATAGTGCTTTCCAAGCAGATGTTCCACGATGTAGCGGTATGTCACCAGTGCCAAATAATTTACAACAAAAACAAAAAATGGCGTCTTTCTGAACTGAGTACATTAACCATGAACGTCTTATTTTCTCGCCATTTGCCATGGTTCGATAGAAATGAGTACTTGTGAACCTGCGTCTTTCCTTGTTAAATGGAAATTCGTAACTTTCATTTTGCTGCAGTGGGCCACATGCAACAATGTCACACACTTCCGTGTCCGATATTATAGACGGCCAATCTCCTGGATCATCAGTCAGTGGTTCAGATTCAGATACTTCTTTCCTGGCAGCAGCTGGAATATCTGTCACAGTTTGTTTGGTAGAACAACTGGCCTCACCTTCGACCTCACTTGAAGCACTTCTGGATACTTCTGGATATGATTCGTCGCTGCTAGCGCTGTCCGTTTCATGTGCCTGTACCTGTACATTGGATTGCAGTGCAAAATACGTTGACAACTTTGGAATTTTCTCAAGTTCCTTCTGCATCTTTTGCTGCCTTTCGTTTACTAGCTCCACTCTTATACGTTCTCTTAGACATCACAAAGCATGCTTCTGCGTTAGAAAGGAATCGTTTCAAACGATAAAAAATTAAACAACTAAATTAATAACATTTATCTGCCGACCGCCATTATGAACGCAAATACACATTCTTTGAATGGGTCCAACTAAAATTCGAAACTGACCGACAGACAACTGATGTAGCCAATAGCATTAGGATGTATCATAATGACTTCACGGTTTTGTCAGTAAAACCGACATGGATTGTGCAATAGCGTCAATAAATGTCACTTACCTAGTTATACCTTACATTTTTTTTGCCACTTTTAGGGGCCCCCTTCCTTGCAGGGCCCCCTCCGGTCGGAGGGTACGGAGGGCGCTCGCTACGCCTCTGACTGGGCTATCTTGATTATCACTTCAAAAGTTTTTTTCTCTTACTTAATTGGCCTCTCAGAAGCCAAGCAGCCTGTGGTTCTGCTGCCATTGTCAGAAGTAAGGGTGAATTTGTGGTGCTTCTGATCAGCTTCAGAATTGACACCATAGTAATTAGAAGTGATTTCCCTGATTTCTTCCCCTCCTTCAGTTTTACTCGGCATGACATTCTCCAAAGATTAAGGTGACAGTTTACAGGTCAGCTAGAAGGGACTACATCAGAAATAGAAATACCTGCTTAGTGCAGAATTGTCTGCATAGGACTGCAGCAATGTCCTGAAAAATTAATGTTGGAGAGAGAGAAATTTTAATTTTTATCAAAGTTTTACCATTGGCTCTCCTTTCCTCAAAGAAGTGCTGATTTTAAAGCCCAATCTGTTGGAATTAATCCTATTTAAATTTGTTTCAGTAAGTTCTTTTACTTCTCATTAATTTTAAAATATTTGTCTTCAGTTGAACGTAGTCCAGTGACTGCTAAGTATATAAGTCAGTGCCTGACTGTTTTTTGCCCAGTAGAACAGCTGTTCAATAAAAGATGCAACTCAGAACCACTGCTTACACTAGATAAGTAAATGACAGTTTCCTTAATCAGATTATAGGGAGGGGGAAAAAGAAAGAGATTTTATTTGGAAACAAACTGTTTAAGTTTTGATTCCTTCAGAAATTAAAATTAACTGTTCTACATAAATGTTCCTGCTAAGCAGCTACACAGGAAAACATCCCATGCTAATGGAATATAAAATAAATGTATACAATTAAAAAGAGAACACTTTTTGATTTGCAAAATTTAGTATAATTATGTAATTTCCCTTTGTGTGCAAGCAGTCTTGGCATTGAACTCCCACAAAGTGATGAGTCACATGAAGCTGATTATTGCGTTGTAAATAGCAAGAAGCAAGCAAAAATTATCATTTGAATACAGTAACCTGTGAGTATAATGCATTCATCTAATTTTATTGCAGAACCAGTAGCAAAAGTGCACCCTGATGGTCGACGAAGTTTTATCAATGTTGTTTTCTGGAACTGTTGAGGGCCTGACAGAATGTATGCGACAAGTAACGTTAACACACTCCTTTGCTGAGCTGTGAAAACACTTTCAAACACCACCTGTAGATGAATTCACTCTTTTAAAGGGATCATTTCTTTGATACCTTGATAGCAATTTGGTAGTTCTGAGCATTTGTTTGATTTTTTTATGCACTGTGAGCATAGTACAGAAATTGACAAATCCTTACATCAAACTTTTCAAAATAAAGACCTCAACTAATGTAGAAACAAAGTTATATACAATTACTCATGCACAGAGTCTAGGCTTTAATGAATATATAGGGTCAAATTCCCTTCTGGTGAAAATCCATTGAAGTCAATAGTGTTATGCCATGAGGTAATCTGGCCCAAATCCTTTAGTATGCGAAAATGAACAGATTTACAGAATGCTAATCACAGTGCAGTTGTGTTTGGTTTTCAAACTCATTTAGTGAGCTTCTTATCAAAGGGAATTGTATCTTCTTTAGTGAATGCAACACTCACCAAACCCTAGGATCCAAACCATGGAGTAAATATTGTCTTAGTCTTTTGCATAATTGGTATCAATGAGAAACCTTCTGGGGTTTCAAAACATTTTTAAAGTTGGGTTTTTACATGTATCTTCCCCATAAACTATTAATAAAATCAAATTGTAAACACACATATTCTTGTTTGAAAGGTATTGTCCTGATTCTGGAAGTACACCTCTACCTTGATATAACGCTGTCCTCAGGAGCCAAAAAATCTTACCGCGTTATAGATGAAACTGCGTTATATCGAACTTGCTTTGATCCCCTGGAGTGCACAGCCCTGCGCCCCCGGAGCACTGCTTTACCACGTTATATCAGAATTTGTGTAATATCGGGTCGTATTATATCAGGGTAGAAGTGTACTGTGGACTTCTTCTATCCTGCTTCCATCTCCAAAACGTGGCAGCTCAGAAATTCACTTTTCACCAGAGCCATGTGTTTTGCTAGCTGGTTCTGAATTTGGCAAGAGCAAGTGGTCTCATCTCTCATCATTAGCATGTACATGACATGTTCAGAGGGCCATACCAAGTGTCTTTTTATAGTACATATGCTGTGTAACTTGAGACACATTAAAAGATAATTAAGTATATTAAACAATAATTGATTTCTTAATTTTTGGTTTCAAATAGGGACATAAAAATGATTCATGCCCACTTCATTTCCCAAGCAATATCTTTTCATAGCACCAATGCACATTATATAGAAGCAATGCTCTCTCTACAACACTTCTTGTGCAGTGTCAAAGGAACAGGCAGACTAATCAATACGTCAGCAATATAAAATAGGCTGAAAATCTGTACAGGTGTTTGGTTTGAAAAAAATCCAAAATCCCTGAGTACATTCAAAATAGTAATAATAAATTGACCAATGCAAATAATGTGGGGGAAAGTACACAGCTTCCAGCCCTTAGTTACAATGGGAGAAAAACACAAGTTTTCCTGCCAGCAGTGCCCATTCCCAGTTCTGAATCTAAATAGCCATTTTCATGGGTAACATCCCACACTCAGTCTTAGTAATTACTCTTGAAGTTTTGCATGCCTGATTGTGTGCCAAGGTATTTGAAAGTCAGGTTCTAAATTTTTGTTAACTTTCAGTTTAACAATAATTTCTTCTGTATTAAACTGATTTTTAAAGTATGTTCTTCCATAGAGCAATCACAGAGGTCTGAGTCAGTTCCATGTTGTGGTGGACATAATATCAATAACCTAGAAACAGTGATGGATGACTACTAATAGGCAGGTGGCAAAATACATGCTGCTCACTACTAGGGGGAAAAGGATCTTTTATTATATTTATTTGTTTTGGCAACTCACTGACCCATTTGTAAATGTTATTGTTGGAGTTTGTTTTTGGTACTCTTGCTATTAATACTGAATTGTACTAATGTCACTTGGACTGACTGGTTGTGATTTATTTTTCAATCATATATACACCCAGAATGTGCTGCTTCTGGTTTCTGTGGTCTAGAAATTATGACAAGGCTCTGGGAACCTGCAAGAAGCTTCTGCGCTCCTGTTTTCTTAGAGTTCAGCCAATAAACCTGCAAAACCGAGCAAGTAACAGGACTTCACTGAAAGAATGATTCAGCTTCAGATGTGACCATTTTTGGTAGGACTTGTGTTACAAAGGAGTTGGCCCACTCAATGAAAGTTTATTTACTCTGATTCTACTTTTCTTTGGTTCCATTTAGAATCCCAGTTGCCTCTGAAACAGCTCCAGTCCCTCCTCATTCCTAGAAGATTACTGGCACTGTCAATACTGGAAGATTCAGTTGACTGAAAAAAAGGGGATAACAAACCAAACAGCCTAGTACTTAGAGCTCACCTAAGATGCATTTAAAATGTAATCTATCCTCTTTCCATTCCAGTAGCAACTGCTTCAGCTGACTGGAACATGAACATTATCAGTGTCCCATTGTTGTATGACATCAGTCGTACATGGCTACTTTCTGCATGTTATGCAAAATATCTATTAGAAAACTGTAATAGGCTTGTAAAAAAGAGAAAAATATCCAAAGGCAAATGTGTATACAAAGATAAATGTTCATCTCTGTAGGTGCATTTCTTAAAGGGGTAAAAGCAACATGCAGAAAGCGTGTGCCAGCATTTTCTATTAGAAAGAATGTACAAGTTGCAAATTTCTACACAACAGATTTTTTTTTAAAAAGAGTTATTTTCTGCTCCATAGGGAAAAATGGGGCAAGATAGAGATCTAGGGAGAAATATAGTTTACATTTAAGGAAATAAAGATGTGAAAAATAAAAGAGGAAAAAAAGCTGATTGCTATTTTGAGAGTTACCCTGGTTATGTGCAGGTATAGTCATCACAGTTGTCTGAATAACTAATTTTTTGGTTCAGAGGCCAAAAGAAAAAAACTTTAAAAAATTGTTTCCGGGTTATCTGAAACTAAATTTTTCCAAAAAATTTTATGAACCAAGGATGCTGAAAATTAGTATTTCTGGTTAAACAAAACATTTTGTTCAACCTAGTATAAAACTTTAATTTATGTATTAAAAGGTTAATAAAGTAAAATTTGAAAAAAGTTTTGAATAAAAAACCCCAAATATTTTATGTGTAAAAAAAATAATTTAGATTCTTATGGATTTCCCCCATTTTTTTAAATGAAAAAAATTCAGACCAAACTTGCAAATTATGCTAGCTGATTTAAAACTACATCTTTTATTAAAAAAAGTTTTTACATGAAAAATTTCAGCCTTCTCTAGTAGTCACATGCTTTCTTCATACCACTTTAAACCACTGTGCTCAGTAGAACAGTTTAGACCAGCCATATGTGGCACTAGAGATTATTGATGGGCTAATGCAACCCTGATTGAAATTCACAGAATAATTTTCATAGCCATCTAGATTACTTAAAAATTTTAAACAAATCTTTTGTAGCGTTTGGGACTCTAGCCTGAAACTCTCCAAATCTAAGGAAATTCATTTGGTAAAATATAGCACATGATCCAGACTTCTATATTATCATTCTGTGATTTCTAGTCATTTAAGTATCTGATTATTTGTAACCTTGGACTCTCCTTCTCTGGGATTATTGTGTCAGGAAGCTTGGCAGTCAAAATATCCTTGCATGGGAATGAAGGATAAGAAATAGGAGACAATATTCATGATTACATTTATTACATCTATAATTTCTTCCATCAAGGATCTCTGTGTAAGTATTAATGAATTAAGCCTCAAACATATTCCTGGTAAATATCTTCATATTACAGGAAGGACTGAGCTAAACACTTAGAGCTAGATCCTCAGCTGCACCAGGCATATCTTGGTGCAGGTGAGGAGTGGGGCAAGTCCAAAGTCAACTTTCTTTCCCCTTCTTCCAATCCTGGGGCTGTTTGGAGGCCAAATTGGGTCTTGACATAAGTTAAAGCAGCCCTTTTAACTTGCATCAGCTTGTAATAATCACTAGGAGCCATTGCGCTGGTAAGAATCTCTGCAGCACAATCCTCTCCAGAGTCACATGCAATAGTGAGACCGGAATCATGAACAGTTTGTTCAACTGCATCAGTCCCTCCATATATGAAAGAAGATTGCTGTCTGGTTTGAAGATACTCCTCAGTAATTCCCTGTTCTGACAGGTGTGGCCCCATGAAAATCATTCACATTTGGCCACATTTTGTAATATCTCTGATTTTAAATCCAGAGATTCAGCGTGTTTTTCCACTGTGGCCTAGATTGCAAGGCAATGCATAATTCACAGCCCTGTCATTGACAACCAGTCCAGCTCATTTCTGATGTTTTTTTTAAATATCCTCAGAATCTGAGGGAAAAGCCAGGAAGTTGCTCTGATGATAGCTGAAGAGAGTGCATTGAAAGAAAATAATTAAGAAAAAAGAAATTAAGATAAGTTTTCCAACAAGAATTTCACTCTGACATTTTCCTAAGTTGACATAGTGTTTAATTATCAATTTATCTTCCACTTCGGTGATAAGGAGTATACGTTTAAATAAACAAGGCAGCAGTGATGGCTCGTCAGCCCAGGCAAGCAAGGCTCAGTCTAACCAAGAATTCCCAAAAGCTATATAATAAATTGTGCATATTCTTTTTAAACTGATAAATATATACAGATTTAAGGATAAATTGTGATTTGATTTAAATATCACAACTCACTCTCTCAGGAAGTGAACAGCAACACCAGAAGGTTCAAAGACTGTAGTGCAACCTGAGGCTCAAATCTTAATATAATCAGGACCGGCTCCAGGCACCAACTGAGCAAGCTGGTGCTTGGGGCATCAGATTGTTGGAGGCAGCATTCTGCCCAATCCTAGGGCGGCCCAGCCGCATTTTTGTTGTTGTTGTTGTTCCGCTCCAGCCGCCCTGTAGGGGGCGGCGGCGCGGAGAACCAGAGCGCCCTTCAGGACAGTCCTCTTCCTTCCCTCCCCGCTGACCGGAGCAGAGCCCTCATGGCAGGAGGCGGCACAGTGGGAGGGGCCGCATGGCAGCGCCCCTGCTCTAGCCCTGGCTGCCCCCTTCTCTCTCTCTCCCGCCCGCTCCCTCCCCCGCCCCCCCCAGCTGGTCCCCCTGCACCCGCGCTCCGGCCGCGCCGCAGTTTTTTTTTTTTTGGCTTTGCCGTTCTGGCCGCCCCGGTTTTTTTTGGCTTGGGGCAGCCAAAAAGCCAGAGCCGGCGCTGGATATAGTTAATAGTGCCTCACAAAGCTGCCTTGTTACCATGGCAATTTACCATGCCCAGGAGTCACTTTACAAAGGCCTTTCTGTGGTAACCACAGCTTGGTGGGCCCACAGCAGGACTGTAGCAGTTAAGCCCTGGCTCCAGGGGGTTTGCAGAGGATCAGGCCTGTGCCTTGCTCGTCCCCTCCCTAATGGGGTGGGCCCTGTGTGTGTGCATGAGGAGCCAATAGTGGTGACTCCGGCTCCCAGGTCTGCCTGCTGCTTCTTCACTATAAATAAGGTAAGATTTGAATAGCTATTACATCATACGTTGGGTGGGCGTGGAAATAACTATTTTGTGATTTGTGCCTCACTTGTTAAAAAAGTCATCAGCCACCACTGCATGGTTAGGAGTATTATTTATAGCACCTAGGAACCGTAGCTGTGGATCAGGTCCCATCATGCTAGGCACTATACAGACATGTAAGAGTCTCTGCCCCAGAGTCTTTACAATCTACGGGAGAGACAGGATGCAGCAGCAGGACAACAGAGAACATGTGGGTTGAGAGAGGTGACGTAACAAAATGAATAGAATGAAGCAGAAGTTGCAGTTCTTCATTTGCCTAAAGCAATGACAATGTATTAGGTATGGCATTTAATAGAGGCATTAAATATTATCACCATAAATCCAAAGGAAATTATGTGTCCACTTAAGAAAACAAACTATTTTAAATTAATATTTCTTTTAATATTTATTTTCATTGTCTGAAATTATATACTTAAGGTCATGACCTTTCCTCTACAGATGGTGTCAATTGAAAAAGGTTTGAAATTTCTTCTAAATAT
Source organism: Trachemys scripta elegans (assembly GCF_013100865.1). Lineage (NCBI taxonomy): Eukaryota > Metazoa > Chordata > Testudines > Emydidae > Trachemys > Trachemys scripta. Next base: position 36,883,241 of record NC_048306.1, read on the forward strand.
TTAAGTTGCTTACATAGTTGGTGAGAGAGAGGGTTTTTTTTTTTGTTTCACATAGAGCTGAAATGCTATGTTCTATATCTGAATCTTTTGAAAATTATTCAGAATTCTGGTGGAAAATCCAGGGCTACTCCTTGGGAAGAGCTGGAGGCCTGGGGATGTTGTTAATTTTTTAACCAGCTTTAACCAAAGCTGAATTGTTATTAAAAACCGTTCTCAAAAACTAAAACATTTTGGTTTTGTTTTATTGTGAAAAATCTAAAAATTGCAAAAAGGCAAAAAAATTCATAATCGGGGGGGATGGGGGGGCGGAGAATTGGCAGTTTTTGAATGTCTTTGATGACATCTAAAAAAGTAAAAGTCTAAGAACTTGTAAGTGGAAATATGCAATTATCAGAATTCATTCCAGCTAGAGTAATATTGCCTTGTTTCTAACTTCTTCTCTGCACCGATAAGCTTATTGCCTGTAGGTTGATGTTCGTGATGCTGCCTTTGCCACAGGGCTACACCCAGTGCAGCCCAGAAATAGGTGGTTCTAGCTTAGGAGTATGTGTGTGACCAGGATAGGTTCTATTGAGGGGTCTTAAAGACCCCTTTTTTTAACAGATCCCTGTAAGTGGCAGTAGCTCAAGCACTGCCTGGCTTTCCCCAAGGGTGAAATCCCTCTGGGGTACAGAGAGGAGTACAAGTTGAATTTCCCTGCACCAGCTCACTTCATTTATGAAACCTTAGGAGACACTTTTTTGCATCTCTCATAACACAATTTATATATACATTTATATGATAGTCTGATGGCATTAATCATTTGCTGCTATCACATAGAATGAATCATAGAATGTCAGGGTTGGAAGGGACCTCAGGAGGTCAAATCATAGCCAATCCCCAGACAGATTTTTACCCCAGTTCCCTAAATGGCCCCCTCAAGGATTGAACTCACAACCCTGAGTTTAGCAGGCCAATGCTCAAACCACTGAGCTATCCCTCCCCCCCCCACATAAAGTAATAGAGCAGAGATAACCAGTACCTGCTGATCGGCAGGGTGGGGAGGGGGCAGAGTGAGAGCAGCAGCTTCAATAGATGTTACTGAGCATGTTCAGTCTGTGTGAGCATGCTCAGTACAAGCCAAGCAGCACCTCTGGGGGGCATATGACCCTGTGTGCCCCCTCCCATGTAGGCTTGTCAGGTGTCTGGTTTTCGACCTCAACGCCCAGTTGAAAAGGGACACTGGTAGCTCCGGTCACCATTGCTGACTGGGCCATTAAAAGTCCTGTCAGTGGCACAGTGGGGCAGAGGCAGGCTTGCTGCCTGCCGTGGCTCCATGCGGCTCCTGGAAGCAGCGACATGTCCCCTCTCTGGCTCCTACACTGTCCCCACCCCAAGCGCTGGCTCTGCGGCTCCCATTGGCTGGGAACCATGGCCAATGGGAGCTGTGGGGGCAGTGCCTGTGGACGGGGCAGTGCGCAGAGCTGCCTGGCTGTGCCTCTGTGGAGGGGCCAGAGCGGGGACGTGCCGCTGCTTCCAGGATCTGCTTGAGGTAAGCGTTGCCTGGAGCCTGCACCCCTGACCTCCTCTGCCCCAGCCCTGATCCCCCTCCTGCTCCCCAAAGCCCGCACCCCCCATACCCCAACCCCCTGCCTCAGCCCTGATCACCCTCCTGCACTCCAAACCCTTCATCCCCAGCCCCACCCTGGAGCCCCCAACCTCCTGATCCCCCTCCTTTACCCCAAACTCCTGATCTCCAGAGTCTGCACCCCTAGCCAGAGCCCGCAGCCCCCCTCCCGCACCCTGAACCGCTCAGCCCCAGCCCGGAGCCCCATCTTGCACCCCAAATCCACCTACCCCAGCCCGGTGAAAATGAGCAAGTGAGTGAAGGTGGGGAGAGTGAGCAACAGAGGGAGAAGGGATGGTGTGAGCAGGGGGTGAGTCCTCGGAGAAGGGGTAAGGCAAGGGTCTTTGGTTTTGTGCAAGTAGAAAGTTGGCAACCCTACTCCCACATGTCACCTCTGCAATGTGCTTTGGCTAACATGTTAATGGAAGTTGTAATTGCTAAAGATTCTTGTGTATTCTTGCATGTTTTTAGCTATTGTTGGACTAAATCCTGCTTTCTTTATTCATTGACTTTGGGTTTGTTATGTTGTGTTTGTTTTGTCTATAAACAAGACTGGAAGCTTAAATGGAATGAAATATTTGTGTCTCATTTAGTGGACAATTGCAGGTCAGACAGTGCTACCATTAGTAACCTGGGATGAGCACACATTAATTGATTTGTCTTTAATGAGGGTTGAGCAAGGTAAATCCTGTCAGGTGCTGAACTGCAACTGTTTCTTTATGACAGTTTTACCTTCACTCTTTATGTTGTTATTACCATTATAGAGAGTGAAAAACTGTGATGAGGTGTTTGTGGTGCACTGCCAGGGAAAGGGTTTGGGGGGTGGTGTGTGCTAAGGTAGCCCCACCCCACTGGCCCTGCTAATCATGCACTATAGCTATAGCGAGGAGGGCTTTATAAGGAGGAAGCTGGAGTATGCAAAGGGGGAAACCCTGAGAAGGTAGTGATGAGACTGGCTCCAGAAATAGCAGGAGTAGCCGCCCCCCCCCCCCAAACCTCTGCAAGGTGTCCGTGAACCCCAGGGCAAGTGTGATAGGGATCCTGTGGATCCTCCCCTTAGGCTGGGGGAGGGATCCTTTCCCGGGGGGGAAAAAGTGTGATAGGGCGGGACTAAGTGGGGAAATGGAATCCTGGGAGGAAGCACAAGCAGGAGAGCACAAGAGGGGAGGACTCCTGCCTCATACTGAGAAAGAGGGACGATCGATGAGTTACCTTAAGTGCCTATACACAAATGCAAGAAGCCTGGGAAACAAGCAGGGAGAATTGGAAGTCCTGGCACAGTCAGGGAACTATGATGCGATTGGAATAACAGAGACTTGGTGGGATAACTCAGATGACTGGAGTACTGTCATGGACGGATATAAACTGTTCAAGAAGGACAGGGAGGGCAGAAAAGGTGGGGGAGTTGCGCTGTATGTAAGAGAGGAGTCTGACTGTTCAGAGCTCCGGTATGAAACTGCAGAAAAACCTGAGAGTCTCTGGATAAAGTTGAGAAGTGTGAGCAACAAGGGTGATGTCATGGTTGGAGTCTGCTATAGACCACCAGACCAGGGGGATGAGGTGGACGAGGCTTTCTTCTGGCAACTAGCAGAAGTTGCTAGATCGCAGGCCCTGGTTCTCATGGGAGACTTTAATCACCCTGATATCTGCTGGGAGAGCAATACAGCGGTGCACAGACAATCCAGGAAGTTTTTGGAAAGTGTAGGGGACAATTTCCTGGTGCAAGTGTTGGAGGAACCAACTAGGGGCAGAGCTTTTCTTGACCTGCTGCTCACAAACAGGGAAGAATTAGTAGGGGAAGCAAAAGTGGATGGGAACCTGGGAGGCAGTGACCATGAGATGGTCGAGTTCAGGATCCTGACACAAGGAAGAAAGGAGAGCAGCAGAATACGGACCCTGGACTTCAGAAAAGCAGACTTTGACTACCTCAGGGAACAGATGGGCAGGATCCCCTGGGAGAATAACATGAAGGGCAAAGGGGTCCAAGAGAGCTGGCTGTATTTTAAAGAATCCTTATTGCGGTTGCAGGAACAAACCATCCCGATGTGTAGAAAGAATAGTAAATATGGCAGGCGACCAGCTTGGCTAAACAGTGAAATCCTTGCTGATCTTAAACGCAAAAAAGAGGCTTACAAGAAGTGGAAGATTGGACAAATGACCAGGGAGGAGTATAAAAATATTGCTCAGGCATGCAGGAGTGAAATCAGGAAGGCCAAATCACACTTGGAGTTGCAGCTAGCAAGAGATGTTAAGAGTAACAAGAAGGGTTTCTTCAGGTATGTTAGCAACAAGAAGAAAGTCAAGGAAAGTGTGGGCCCCTTACTGAATGAGGGAGGCAACCTAGTGACATAGGATGTGGAAAAAGCTAATGTACTCAATGCTTTTTTTGCCTCTGTCTTCATGAACAAGGTCAGCTCCCAGACTGCTGCACTGGGCAGCACAATATGGGGAGAAGGTGACCAGCCCTCTGTGGAGAAAGAAGTGGTTCGGGACTATTTAGAAAAACTGGACGTGCACAAGTCCATGGGGCTGGATGCACTGCATCCGAGGGTGCTAAAGGAGTTGGCAGATGAGATTGCAGAGCCATTAGCCATTATTTTTGAAAACTCATGGCGATCGGGGGAGGTCCCGGATGACTGGAAAAAGGCTAATGTAGTGCCCATCTTTAAAAAAGGGAAGGAGGAGGATCTGGGGAACTACAGGCCAGTCAGCCTCACCTCAGTCCTTGATAAAATCATGGAGCAGGTCCTCAAGGAATCAATTATGAAACACTTAGAGGAGAGGAAAGTGATCAGGAACAGTCAGCATGGATTCACCAAGGGGAAGTCGTGCCTGACCAACCTAATTGCCTTCTATGATGAGATAACTGGCTTTGTGGATGAGGGGAAAGCAGTGGATGTGTTATTCCTTGACTTTAGCAAAGCTTTTGATACGGTCTCCCACAGTATTCTTGCCACCAAGTTAAAGAAGTATGGGCTGGATGAATGGACTGTAAGGTGGATAGAAAGCTGGCTAGATCGTCGAGCTCAACGGGTAGTGATCAATGGCTCCATGTCTAGTTGGCAGCCAGTTTCAAGCGGAGTGCCCCAAGGGTCGGTCCTGGGGCCGGTTTTGTTTAATATCTTTATTAATGATCTGGAGGATGGTGTGGTCTGCACTTTCAGCAAGTTTGCAGATGACACTAAACTAGGAGGCGTGGTAGATACACTAGAGGGTAGGGATTGGATACAGAGGGACCTAGACAAATTAGAGGATTGGGCCAAAAAAAACCTGATGAGGTTCAACAAGGACAAGTGCAGAGTCCTGCACTTAGGACGGAAGAATCCCATGCACTGCTACAGACTAGGGACTGAATGGCTAGGTAGCAGTTCTGCAGAAAAGGACCCAGGGATCACAGTGGACGAGAAGCTGGATATGAGTCAACAGTGCGCTCTTGTTGCCAAGAAGGCTAACAACATTTTGGGCTGTATAAGTAGGGGCATTGCCAGCAGATCGAGGAACGTGATCGTTCCCCTTTATTCGACATTGGTGAGGCCTCACCTGGAGTACTGTGTCCAGTTTTGGGCCCCACACTACAAGAAGGATGTCGAAAAATTGGAGAGAGTCCAGCGGAGGGCAACAAAAATGATTAGGGGTCTGGAGCACATGACTTATGAGGAGAGGCTGAGGGAACTTGGATTGTTTAGTCTCCAGAAGAGAAGAATGAGGGGGGATTTGATAGCTGCTTTCAACTACCTGAAGGGGGGTTCCAAAGAGGATGGAGCTTGGCTGTTCTCAGTGGTGGCAGATGACAGAACAAGGAGCAATGGTCTCAAGTTGCAGTGGGGGAGGTTTAGGTTGGATATTAGGAAACACTATTTCACTAGTAGGGTGGTGAAGCACTGGAATGGGTTACCTAGGGAGGTGGTGGAATCTCCTTCCTTGGAGGTTTTTAAGGCCCGTCTTGACAAAGCCCTGGCTGAGATGATTTAGTTGGGAATTGGTCCTGCTTTGAGCAGGGGGTTGGACTACATGACCTCTTGAGGTCCCTTCCAACCCTGATATTCTATGATTCTATTCTATAATTCTATGATTCTATGACTAACTTGGCTACCCAGCCATACGGACTTCAACGAACCTGGTACCCAGGCACCCCTGAAGTAACGTGGAGCCTTGGATTTTTTTAGCTTTTTCTTGACCCCGGGAGGGGGTAGGTTTGTGCTGACCTGAACTTTTGCTCCATCCCCCTCCCCCAAAGTAAAATAAGTGGCACATGAGGGTGGGGCTTACCAGGACTAAGAGGCTGTGGCCTGTAGTGGAAGCTGGGTGTGGTGAGGGGTCCCAGCCCAGCTCCGGAGGAGCCTCAGAGAGACTCTTTACACTGTCTATATGGTGTCTTCCCAGAGGTGAAAGTAAGCTGGTATGCCCCGGTACAGCCTACCGGCAAGAGCTGGTTTGCCGTACCGGGGTGGCCCAGTTTCCCCAGGGGGCAATTTAAAGGGCCTGGGGCTCCCAGCTGGGAGCCTCAGGCCCTTTAAATTGCCACCAGAGCCCCACTGCTGGAGCCCTGGGGTAGGGCTGTGGGGCTCTGGGGGCTATTTAAAAAGTCCGGGGCTCACACTGCTTCTACCGCCCCGGCCCTTTAAATAGCCGTCGGAGCCCCACTGCCACTACTCCAGGGCTCCGGCGGCTATTTACAGGGCTGGGGCGGTAGAAGCAGGGGAGCCCTGGGCCCTTTAAATAGCCCCCTGAGTCCCGGGGTGCTGCTGCTACCCTGGTCGGGGGGGCACTTACAGGGTGGGCTGGGGCTGGCTCTGACTCCCTCAGCCACGCCCCTTCCGCCCTAGGCCCCACCCCTTCCGGGGGTCATAGCTGGCCCCAGCATACCAGTAAGTCATTGGACTTGCTTTCACCCCTGCGTCTTCCTATCCTCACTTTTAAGGCTATTTTTTGTTTCTTTGATGGTGTTCGTGCATTATGACTGCCTCTTAGATTATAGACACCATGCTATCTATACTGTTACATTGGTGGACTCCTGGTGGGCCACCAGCTAATGAGTTTTATGATTAATATACCATTTTGCTCCTCTAGTCTTACGTCATGTTTCTGGTGATGCTTGGCAGGTGATAAATCTCCTTCTACTCTCTTTCTTTCTACAGTCTGGCTCTTTTTCCTATCCAGTAATCAATGACATTTTACATTATTTTAAAAATGGCTAAGTCTTGGCCAGAGAGTGTTTCCAATTTCTAGCTTTAAGACAGGCTTCCATTATTCTGCTAGCTGACATTCTCAACCACAGCCAAGGCAAAGCTTTGGAAGAGGAACTCTCATGTACTAGCTTTTCAGATAACATCCCTGTTTTTTTTTCTTTTTTCTGAGGATGGGATTCTCTGTGTTGTCTACATTTATTTGAGACTTGAATCTTATAAGACACCACCACGGTGGTTGGGAGAAAAGAAATAACGGAGAAATATACGTATGGAAAAATATGTGTATGGAAAGTTAACTCCCATTTTCAAGGTCTTAATATTTCCAGTTGGTTTGGGAATTCCCACAGTTAGCTCTATTATGGGTAAATTACAAGTTTGTATTATGTAGTTCTCAAATTCCCCCAGCACCTGTTTTAAGGGCACACTGTTTTGCTGATGAATGACCCAAGCCTTAGATAGTGATTTGTCATTAATCATTATAAGCAATAGATCTAACGAGTTATAAATTCAAAGTAAGTCTGTTTTACTAGTTCTGTATTTATTAAAGCTGAAATAGTCTATTAATTTCATTACAAAGGAATATCTAGAAACGTTTCTATTGTGACAGGGCTCTTTGTCTAAGGGACATCTCAGGTCATATTCTGTTAGGATGGCCTTAAGAGACAACGTTTTGCCTCTGCAAGGAAACTGTGGTAGAGCCCATTCTTAAGTTTATCCAGATACTTGAACAAGCCTCATCACTGTTTTGTCTCAACACCTTAGTCTGACTCCATGTTGCATTTGTTCTAACACACTAACTACTGCCAAAGCATCTGCCCATCATTGAAATCTAGTCCTCTCATGCATTCCATGAATGGAATGGGAAAACTGTTTTGTGTGGTCATTATAGCCCGAAGCACTAGGAGAGCAGGATCAGCAATCAAGATTATTTCCCCAAGAGTCAAGTTGAAGTTGTGTTTATCAAAAACTACATTATTTTAAAATTTATCTAAGTTACTGCAAGCAAGACAAATAATTGGCACAGTCTTTTCTCTAAAAGCTATGTTTTGTTAAAACTGCATCTTGGTTTTAAAGGAAGAAATGCTGAGAAAAATCACCCATATGTTTTACTGAAATTCATTTCCTTTCTATACCATTTTTCCAGGACAGCACATAATTGCTCCTTGAGTAGTCCCAGTCTTCAAAGTTGTATTTTGATTTTTATGGTTTTCATATGCCTTTGGGAGTCATACTGACTTCATCACAGTTCACAGTGATTTTACATTTGCACTGTAGCAAACTAGATAATTACATGACCAAAACGCCTATCTGGTCAACTTTGGTTAATGACTATAACATATTACCGGCGTGTTGAATAGTTGGCACACTTGGATGTAAGAGATTCCTCTTAGAAATGGAAATGTGAGGACAACAGACATAATATTTGCTCAGGTCGATCTCACTTAGCTATTTATAAATATAAAAGTCCAATGACTAGTATGTATTTTAACAGCAGGCAATATAATTCACTATTGCTAATAGAGACTAACTTCTATAACTTTCACCATGCATGCTTGGACACTCCTTGAGTTCACTGAGCACAGGTGAGACTTCTCTTTTTTCTAATGTTCAGTTCCAGTTCACTGAAGCCACCCCCATCCTCTTGTGGAAGGAAAACTCTGAAGGTTCCTCTCATTGTCCTTCCTCAGAATTCTTCTCTTTGAGAAGGCAGGATTTGAACCCCCTTCCTATTGAGTAAAGAGGCAAACAAACCACAAACCCTTCAAAATTATCTTGAAGGTACTGGACCGTCTCTGCAAAGGCCATTTGCATCTGTTCCACTTCTGGGGACCCTTTTCTCCATTGACTTTCAGGCAGCATAGCCTCAATATACCCATATTGCCAGAGACTCCAGGACAGCCACTGCTCCACACCAGTTTAAAATGACGGGGTCCTCAAGTATAGAATCTCGGCATAGAAAGTTGTACCAGCCTAGAACAATATTACCTAGGGTGTGGAATCTACAAGAGATCTGGAGGGAGGTCAACATATGTCCCTGCTGGGTACTCTCCTCCATGTGTGGATAGTGGATCCCCAAAAGGCATCTAGCAGATCTTGAGAAGATAGGGTAGTGGCCAATGACTATAGCTGAATCAGACAGCAGGGACTTGAACCTGTGTCTTGACATCCCAGGTGAGTTCCCTAACCACTAGCCTGTTAGTTCTCACTGTGTTTTTTCATGAAAAATCTCAAAGGTCTTGGTTTCATCTTGATGCAGAACAGAAATACATGTCAAAACCTTGATTTTTTTGTGAAATAGAATTCTTGTTTTCTGTTCAGCCCTACTGACCACCTCCCCTCTGCAAGGAGTGGAGGATATTTAAGCATTGAAGGTCTCCTCTCTGTGAAAATCTATAGGAACAATCTTGAACTCCATTTGTAACTCCTCTGAACACATTAAAGGATCCTTAGCCACATGATTTTGGAGCCCTTGATATGCCTGAATGATGAAGTCTCCTGAACTAACCCTCAGAACATCCCCTTTAGGAACAAGGGGTACAGTCTAGAGCAACTCTAACACTTGGGAGATACCATTTAACAACTCATATTCTCTATTCACTGTCTCCCTCCTCCTCCTCCTCCTTCTCATTGGCTTAATGATACCTACTGTGCTTTGGAATAGACTAATCCAAACTTTGTTCTTGACTCTTATATAAGCTCTGTGGTCTGAAGCTTTAGAGCATGGGCGGCACATGTAATAGGCTTGGGAAGGCTAAGCCTCCCCACAAAAAGCTGGACATGCAGGAGGGCCAATGCCAGCCCACTGCCTTGGAGTGCTAGAAATGAAGCTCCCTAGAAATGTGTGTGTATGGGGGAAACGGGACGCAGCACTCACACCCACACCATGGCCCTGCTCATGCTCTGCCTCTACCCCTTAGCCCCCACCCCACTCCACCCCACCCCGTCCATCAGAGTGGTGTATATAGTTGCCTAGATTTCTAGTGGAGCTCAAGCAGGTGTTAGTTTAAGTCTTTAAGGAAACCCCTAGAAAACTGAACCAACCCTTTTTGCTCCCAATACCTGGCAGAAGGGTTACACCTATATTCCAGTGGGAGTGCATGCTGGAATAGGCAATTCTTCCTCATTTCATTATGTCTATTTGTTGTAATAAGTTCTTTACCAGTTTTGCCAAATCCTATAGCTAAGTACCAGTACATTATTGAGTATGCAGAAAGAAGCTAAGTTTTTAAAATGACAGAGTTGGGGTTTTGAAAGTGCTAGAAAGAACACTGATTAAAATCAAAAGAGCATGATGCCAACAACTTTGTAGCTAATGACTTTGGAAAACATGCTCCATAACTAGCACTAGTTTTTTAAGATAAGTGTGTCTGCATAAACTCCACAGTAATATTTTACATGTGTCCTGTTGATACAAAGCATGTTGGGAACTCATTCAGTAACAGACAAATTTCAAATGTACTAACCTTTATGAGCCTGATTTTCAGAGGTGCTGAATGCCCATATCTTCCGTTGACATCAATTGGAGTTCTAGGTGTTTGTTAGCATCTCTAAAAAATTTATATTTCTTATGCATCAATTGGAAAAAACAACAAAACACACGTTTACTTTTTAGAAAGAAAGTTCACATCCACTTCAGCAAGGTAGTGACTTAAAATGTAGAGAGGTGACTTTTCAGTTACAGCTGCAGGGGCTATACTTTCATATTCAAGCCACAGTAAAGTCAAAAAACATTATTCATCAAGATTTCATCTGTTTACCTGTATTATTATGAAAGTTCTCTGCCAGTGTAGAAAAATGTGTTCATGATACACTTATCAAAATAAGAGGAGAACCTTTTAAATACGTGGATGCTTCACATACCAATATGTGCACCAGTTTTAATCATCCATAATACCCGATTGTGGATTTTAAGTAGAAAGAGAATACATACATATATTTATTTCAGGGCTTACATAAATAAATAGAGAGAATAAATACATATATTTATTTCAGCAGAGTAGCATCACAGAATCAGAGGACTGGAAGGGACCTCGAGAGGTCCTCTAGTCCAGGCCCCTGCACTCAAAGCAGGACTAAGAATTATCTAGACCATCCCTGACAGATATTGGTCTAACCCGCTCTTAAAAATCTCCAGTGATGGAGATTCCACAACCTCCCTAGGCAATTTATTCCAGTGCTTAACTACCTTGACAGTTAGGAAGTTTTTCATAATCTCCAACCTAAACTGCCCTTACTACAATTTAAGCCCCTTGTTTCCTGTCAATCCTCAGAGGTTAATGAGAAAAATGTTTCTCCCTACTCCTTGTAACAACCTTTTATGAACTTGAAAACTGTTATCTCCCATCTCAGTCTTCTCTTCTCCAGACTAAACAAATCCAATTTTTTCAATCTTCCCTTATAGGTCATGTGTTCTGACCTTTAATCATTTTTGTTGCTCTTCTCTGGACTTTCTCCAATTTGTCCACATCTTTCCTGAAATGTGGCGACCAGAACTGGACACAATACTCCAGTTGAGATCTAATCAGTGTGGAATAGAGCAGAAGAATTACTTTTCGTGTCTTGCTTACAACACTCCTGCTAATACATCTCAGAATGATGTTTTCTTTTTTTGCAACAGTGTTACACTGTTGACTCATATTTTGCTTGTAATCCATTATGAACTCAGATCCTTTTCTGCAGTACTCCTTCCTAAGCAGTTTCTTCCCATTTTGTAGGTGTGGAACTGATTGTTCCTTCCTAAGTAGAGTACTATACATTTGTCCTTATTGAATTTCATTCGGTTTGCTTCTGATCATTACTCCAGTTTGTCCAGATCATTTTGAATTTAAATCCTATTCTCCAAAGCACTTGCAACCTCTCCCAGCTTGATATCGTTTGCAAACTTTATAAGTAGGACCTTACCAAATTCACGGTCCGTTTTGGTCAATTTCACAACCAGGGGATTTTAAAATTAGTCAATTTCACTTTTTAGAAATTTACATCTGAAATTTCAGGGTGTTGTAACCCTGGGGTCCTGATCCAAAACACAGTCAGGGTTGGGGAAATTGCAAGGATATTGTACAGGGATCATGGGATTGCCACCCTTGCTTCTGCCCTGCTGCTCACAGGGACACTGCCTTCAGATCTGGCCAGCGAGAGAGGAAGGCTGCTGGCTGGGCACCCAGCTCTAAAGCCAGCACCACCGCCAGCAGTAGCTCAGAAATGTGAGTCACAGGATATGGGGGGTGGGGGTGAGGATGGGTTACCACAGGTCTGGTTTTGCTTAGCAGTCTCCCTCCCCAGTGGGGATGGTGGTGTGATAGCTTGAGCTGCAGCTCCCCCCAGGCAGGGCCGGCCTTAGCAAGAGCGGGGCCCGATTCCTGGGGGCGGGGCTTGCCGCTGGCAAGCCCCGCCTCCAGGAATTGGGCCCCACTCGGGCTGGGGTCGCGGGGTTTGGGTCCGGGCTGGAGCCGCTGGGGCCAGAGGGGCTCGGGCCAGGGCCGCTCGGGCCAGCGCCCCAGGGCCCGAGCCGGGCCGGGGGTGCTCGGCCGGGGCCGGAGCCGTGGGGCCCGAGCTGGGCCGGGGGTGCTCGGCCGGCACCGCTCGGCTGGGGCTGGGGCCAGCGCCCTGGGGCCTGAGCCAGAGCCGCCGGGGCCTGAGGTGTCCGGGCCGGGGCCGGGACGGCGCCCCGGGGCCCGAGCCGGGGCCGGGGGTGCTCGGCCGGGGCTGGAGCCATGGGGCCGTGCTGGGGGTGCTCGGCCGGAACTGGGGCCGCTGCCCCGGGGCCCGAGCCGGGCCGGAGCCAGAGCCGCTTGGCCGGGGCCGGAGCCGCTCGGGCCAGGGTGCTTGGCCGGTGCCAGGGCCGGACTGGAGTCATGGGGCCAGGCCGGCGCGCTCGGCCGGGGCCTGTGCCCCGGGGCCCGTGCCGGGCTGGAGCCAGAGCCGCTGGGGCCAGGGCCGGGGTAGGACTGGGCCGCGCCACACCGCGCCTCCCAGGAGCCCTCCTCGCGCCCCCCCCAACTTACCTGTTGCTGCCGCCGCCTGCCCCTGCTTCTTTTCAGACTTCCCGCGAACATCTGATTCGCGGGAAGCAGGGGAGGGGGAGGAACAGGGGGCGGAGCATTCAGGGGAGAGGAGGAGGAGGAAGTGAGCTGGGGGAGGAGTGGACAGCTGCGGGGCCCTCTTAGGCGCGGGGCCCAATTCAGCTGAATCGGCCTAAAGCCGGCCCTGCCCCCAGGTGGAGGGTGGTGGTGGTTACAGCTCGAGCTGCCGAGCTTCCTGCAGCCAGGGGAGAGCCTGGAGGTGGTGTAACCCACTCTGGGAGTGGGCCCTGCAGGGGAAGAGGAAGTCCCAATCCCTTGCTGGGACTAGCACTTGGAGCTCTGTGCAGGGTAGGACCATCAGGGTGTCATATTTCAGGGGGGAGATCATATTTCATGGTCCATGACACGTTTTTCATGGCCATGAATTTGGTAGAGCCTGTTTATAAGTGTGCACTCTCCATGCCATTATCTAAATCATTGCTGAATATATTGAACAGTACCAGACCCTGATCCCTGTGGGACCCCACTCGCTATACCCTTCCGGCTTGGCTGTGAACTACTGATAACTGTTCTTTGAGAATGTTTTCTAATCAGTTATGCATCCACGTTATAGTAGTTCCATCTAGGTTGTATTACCTTAGTTTGTTTATGAGACGGTCATGAGAGAGAAGCAACAGAGGGTCCTGTGGCACCTTTGAGACTAACAGAAGTACTGGGAGCATAAGCTTTCGTGGGTAAGAACCTCACTTCTTCAGATGCAAGTCTTGCATCTGAAGAAGTGAGGTTCTTACCCACGAAAGCTTATGCTCCCAGTACTTCTGTTAGTCTCAAAGGTGCCACAGGACCCTCTGTTGCTTCTCTCTCATGACCGTCTCATAAACAAACTAAGGTAATACAACCTAGATGGAACTACTATAACGTGGATGCATAACTGATTAGAAAACATTCTCAAAGAACAGTTATCAGTAGTTCACAGCCAAGCCGG